>NC_056727.1:659052697-659190197 GCF_019279795.1 Protopterus annectens | reverse complement strand
CTTTAGCACAAATGATGCCTAGGTAATTGACTTTACCAATTAGCTAAGTAGTTCTTGTCATCCAGAATGTGTTTGCCTATGATGACAGGATAATATAAGATTTCTTTCTCTTTCAGAAGGATGGCTTCTATCTCTCATACCAGAGTTTCCACGCACTGGCTAAAGCCTTTGCTGGCCTCATTTTAGACACAGTCCCCTACTGGTAATTTCTGTGTAGGAAACTTGAGTCAGCTATGGTAGTATCATGATGGCAGTAGTCAATGCTAGGAGTCTGAATAGAAAGATGCCAGAACTTGTGGCCCTTCTGAAACATCAGTGCTTTCGTATCTATGTAGTTACTGAGATGTGGTTTCAGTGCAGTGGCAGCATTCCCTCCATTAGAGGACTCCCTCCAGACTTTATCAGTTCATAGGTAAGTAGTAGGCAGTCAGTCTGCAGTCCACTAGATGCCTGTCAAAAAACCCTGTTCAGAAGTTCCTTGTAGCCTCAAGGTGGAGAAGGACTACATAGACAAGGGGAATATTTGAGGCTACCCATCCAATTGTCTAGGTTTACCTTGAAAGTCGCAAGGGTGCTTCTCTGCTTGATGTTTAATGGAAGTTTTTCCAGAGCTGAGGGATATGTGAGGATATGAATCCATCACACCAATGTGTCTTATCTGCTGATGAAGCTTTAGTTCCTTTAACCAAGATTTGAGGTAGCATTATTTCTGTGAAATATTAGGAGGCCAAATAGGGTTGGATCTTTCATGGCTCGAGGAGCTAGACACAAATCTCCACAGAGGAGTCCTTAAGAGACTGACTACAGAGAATGTGGTGTCAGTGTCTCCTGATATCCAAGATTTTTCAGGTCACTGATTTTTAGTTATGAATCTTTGAGGTATATCAAGTTTTGTGTAATGTTTATACAGTTAATGCAAAAAGGCGCATTATATTAAAAAATGGGTCTGATAAGATACTAATAAAAGGGAATCAAGACTTTGGATCTAGTGGAAATGCCTTTGGAAATTAGATGAGCCAAATAAAAATGGATTTCCAAAATACTGTGGAGATGTAGTGGTCAAAGGATAAGGAATTGTCAACAAGACTTCCTAGATCCCTTGTATCAATGTTTGATTGGAGGAGTACATCCACCTTAGTGAAACTGTTTACCAAAATGAGAACTGTACTATATTTTTTTACATTTAATTTCAGACCGTTGTTCTTGCACCAATTCTTAATATGGTTTAACTTATGCTGAGGCAGTTATGGGTTAACTAAAGTTCGAATATCAACACCCAATTTGCAAACTTACTTAACCATAGACCAAGAGTGTTGGTTTGAAGGCCGGTGAAATAGATGTCAAGTAAGTGTGTGCAAAACTGAGCCCTGTGGTACACCACTGGTAACTCCTTTGCTTTCAGAAGTGGCACCACTGACTCTTAACCACATGGGTTCTCTCAGACGACCATTAGGTATTCATTGCACAAAATAAGGATTTGTATGCAAATTTATATGTTAATTAACAGTGCCTGCAAGGGGAATAGTGTCAAAGGCCTTGGTCAGGTCTAGTTTTGCTGCATAAACTGCATAACCACTATCCTGTTTACTTTTTCAAAGAAATTAATGAGGTGAAACAGCAGGACCTTCCTTTGACTAAGCCAAATTGATGAAGGTCTAGGATTGAGATTTTCAATGCCCATATCCAGAGCTTTACATATGAAGCTAGTGAAACTAATTGACCTATAGTTAGTCTATGGTTGGGGACCCTTGTGTAATGGCATTGCAATGGGGCACCCTTGTGTAATGGCATTGCAATGGCTGTTTCCTGGCTTTAGGGATGTAGTGGATGGATTTAGATTGAAGACGTTGAGTAGTGATTCAGAAAGGCCATATTTGGCACTGATAATCAGCCAACCTAGTATTTTATCAGGGCGCATGGATGAATTATTCTTGGCTTTTGAAAGGGCTGAGCAAGCTTGTTCCATAGTAATTAAAGGCTTGGTAACTGTCACATATTTTAAAGTCTTTGAGTTGCTATAGGAGCATTACTGTATTATGTCAGAAATGCTATCACCTGACTACAAATCACCAATGACTCTAACTTGGAGCTCCTGGAGATTAAAATCAACTTTAACAAATGCAGCTGTTACTTCATTGCTAGCTGCAGATCCTCATCAGTGCCCTCTGAAGATCATTGAAATTATGTAACACTGTCAGTGGGTTAAATGTCAAATTAGACACCTTCTTGCTAGAGACCTCAGTTAGTTACCTGAGTATTGATTGTCATAGTTACATGTAAATGAGTATGCTCAGTATTTTCTTGACTTTATTAATGTCAGTGCACTGAAGCAAATTCTGAAACTACCCACTAAAGGCTGTAATATAATTTATTTCATTTGTTAACTAAGGCACTGATCTCCATGGACCTTTTTCAAACTCAAAACGGAAGCACTAAGGCACTGATCTCCATGGACCTTTTTCAAACTCAAACTGGATGCACTGTCTGGTTAAGTGACTTGCTCGGAGTTGCTCAGTTAGGCAGTGAAGGCTGACTGATTCAAACCCTGAACCACAGTTAAATAGCTCATCAGTAGGTCCTCTTCAAGAAAGAGATTTTACAGCTAAGAGTTTGTGTTTTAACAGACTGTTGAGACTGTACTGTACTTTTAAATGGGGGCTCTTGTTTTTTTCGTGTCAGTTTTAAATGTTGATCTGATTTTGTCATTTCCATTCATTCCTGAACAAATGGGTCTCAAATCCGGCTCAGCTGCATTTCTTTTAGTCTTGGATCCAGCTCCCGAGCTCCTCCCTTTGCCCATAATGCCCCGGATCCCTGTATTATCTCCAGTCTCGTTTATTGCTCTTACTGTATGGGTGTGGATCACTCTGTCTCTGGGAATATTTATTCGCTTTTTTTATGAGTAAAAATTAGATTTTTCTAATCCCATTCTTAATTATACTTATCTACTTTTCCTAGCTTCCTTTACTCGTTAGGGCTTTTATCTTCCTACCCCGTACTAGCCGGTATTTCTGCTTACCATTGCTGGCATTTGTTTGCTCTACCCTTAGCTAAAAACTTCTTTCCAGCCTTTAGGGTAGTTACTTAACACCATTGCTGGTATTTTTCTTTCATTTGTACCCTTTTACCCCAGTTTAAAAAAACAAACAAAAAAAATTCCCTTTCCTCATCCTTTTCTCCTTTTAAAGATGGCTGAAAAGCCAGCAGGACTCAGGAAGTGCACTTCCTATGGGGATAAGATACCCAACTGTGCTTACAGGGAGTGCATCTATTGCTTAGGAGCAGCCCTTCTGGAAACGCCTTGTCAAATCTGTGTGGGTTTCAACTCTTGGGCCCTAAGCGATAGACGCAATAAATTAGTTCGGATGGGTTTGCTACTTGCTTCTGCTCCTTCCTGTCCAGCTTCCTTCTCAAGGGGCTAAACCCCCCACCAAAAAGTCTAACTCTACTCTGGAGCCCAGGGAGCATAGCAAATGCTCTGCTGTCTGGTCTCCTAAACCTGCTCCTGCATCAGAGCCGCCTGCTAAGCACCCTAAGCATTCAGATCCAACATTCAGGACATCCATGTCTCCTCCTCCTCTACCAAATTGCAGAGAAACTTGATGAAGGAACCTCCCTAAGTCTAGTCCTGTGTCCATGTCAGCAGGAGAACTTAGTTTTGCTTCGCAGCTGGCCACCCTTCAATCAATTTCTAATGTGTCTATGAAGTTAATCTCTCATGCAGCAGACGGTTCTTCACAGGCAGCTGGTTCAGACATATAGCCATCAGGGTACATGCGTGGATACACTTGTGTGACTTTACGGAGCCCTTTCTTTCATCTGTGCTTCCTTTGATGGATATCCTTTGTTTGGGCCCACCGTAAAAGAAACAGTCTCCTGCAGTGAGCAATTAGAAAGACCTTGTCTGCCATGGGAATCTGTTTTTCTACACCGCAGAGATCATTCTCTAGGAATCATCGCGGAGGTAAAATGATGTGGTTCCAAAAATCACAAGGCTCTTTTCAAGACTCATGAGGGGAACTTCTCCCAGAGGCGGGTGGGGGGTAGTTCTAATGGAACACTCCTCCCTCACGGGGAGGAGGCCTGCAAAACCAAGGGTTTTTAGATCTCTCCGGATAAGAGACCCTTTCAGCACTCATGAAGGGTTGCCCGACTGCTTTTCTCTGGAGGCAGTTGGGGGGGTGCTTGTCTCTGCACCTGGAAGCCTGGGCATCTATCACAAAAGACACTTGGGTGCAAAAAATTGCATCCAGAAGATATTTTCCCATTTTGCAAACCCCACCATCCAAATGGAAAGATCTTCCAGGTGTTCCACCCAATCAACAGAAGTTAGTAGCCCTAGAACTTCACAAACTGTTAGACAAAAGTCATCCAGGCGGTCCCACCAGACCAGAGAGGATTCAGAACTTGCTCAAGGTTCTTTTTAGTGTCAAAGAAAACAGGGGACCTGAGGCCTATTGTGTATCTCTGCAATATAAATCAGTTTGTAAAGAACTCCAAGTTCCGGATCCATTCTACCTCTTCTAAATAATAATGACTGGATGTACTCTATGGATCTCCAGGATGCGTACTATCACATCAGAATGAACAGACAGTCCTGGAGAAATGTGGGCTTTTGATTGGGGGCCAGTCATTACCAATTCAGAACCCTGCCCGTTGGTCTCACACAGCCCCCAGGGTGTTCAACAAATGTATGACAGTGGTAGTAACTCATCTGAGACAGCTCAGCTTCAGAGTGTTTCCTTACCTAGATGATTGGCTCATCACTGCCCCAACCAGGCATCTCCTCAAAAAGGCCAGTAACAACTAAATCCAGTTATGTCAGTTTTTAGGGATCACAGTCAATTACTCCAAGTCCCAGATTCAGCCAGTTGAAGTCTTATAGTTTATAGTCGCTTCCCTGGACACAGCCAGTCATTTGGCCTTTCTTCCACCAGAGTACAATCCTTAGGGTTGCTTGTCAGAGAAGTACCTTCACACCCTTCTCCACCAGCAAAATTGGTTCTTCAAGCCTCAGGATCAATGGTTTTGGTGATTACCTTAATACCAGCTGCTAATTTCCGCATGCATGTTCTTCAGTGGAAACTAGCAGTCTAGTGGCTAATTCAACAGCCTCTGACCCATCCTATAAAACTTTCTCGGGTTTGCAGGAACTCGTTCATTTGGTGGATTCAGTCCAGCAAAGTTTGTCAGGGTCGTCCCTTTGTATTCCCACCCCCAGTAGCCACGGTGACCACAGACACGTGTTTCAGTTGTGGTGGTGGTGGGGCATTTCTTAGGGCAGACTGTACAAGGCACATGGTCCCCACAGGAGAACAGTTTGCATATCATTGTCCTAGAGGTGACACTGGTGGTCCTAGCATTGGGGTTTTTTTAGAACTCTCTTCCTCTAGGTACAATTTCTATCCAAACTGACATGTCTGTATTTAGTACATCAACAGATGGGGGAACCTGGTCCCTACCCCCTGTGTCAAGAAGCAGTAAAAGTCTGGCAGTGGGCGAATCCCTCCGTCTGCTTTCTGCTAACAGTGCACATACTGGGGAAATCCAAAGTGCTAGCTGACAAACTCAGCAGGACTATTCTGATGCCTCACGAGTAGTCGCTTAATAAAGCAGTGACTGAGAGAATCTTCCATCAGTGGAGTCAGCCTTGCTGTGATATGTGTCTCCCCTCAAAAACAAGTGGAGTGGGTTCTTTGGCCTAAATGTTCATCGTGCATACAGCTGCAGTCATAACAGATGGGTTATCCTGCCGTCAGGCGGGTCCTCGGTCGGCCGAATTCCAAAGTCTAGGTCCGGCGTCGGTTGTCGTCGTTTCTTCCCTGACGTCAGTGCGGCAGGGGTATAAAAGAGCCAGCTGACACCATCTTCTTCAGTCTTTCTTGCCGCGCGGTGCCTGAAGCAGAATCAGTTCGCAAGTGCCGGTCGGCCAGCTCCTGAGATTTACGAAAATATTTCAGCCGAAGTCTTCTTGAAAGCTAAGTACCCCGTTGAGGAAACTTTTCTTGCCTCAGACCGATGTCAGACAAAGTTAATAATTGCATTTCATGTGGGAAGCAAATACTGCATAAGGATTTCCACTCTTTCTGTATTCCTTGCTTAGGCCCAGACCATGACGTCTCGGCCTGCAATTTTTGTGCTAGATTCAACAAACGCACTATTAAGCATCGGGCGGAGTTCGCCCATCGCTATTTTGGTAAAAAATTTAATTATATTATGTCGTTGGATACTCAGACTCCAATTTTGAGTAAAAGACGCAAAGATAAGGACCGACATACGAGGTCCGCGACTTCTACTGACACCATGCTTAGGCCGACTACCAGTTCTCTGGTTCTCAGCGAGGTGCCTACGCAGCCCCTGAGTTCCGATGACACTTCATTACCGGTGTCTTCTGTGCCCAAGGTCGCAGGCTCCTCGGCCCCCATTCCGACTACAGATACCGACGCCACTCTTGGAGGGGAAACCCAGAGTTTAGACAGGCCTGCCATTTCTCAAGGTGTCTTCAGGCCTTCCTCCTTCTGCATTAAGGCTTTCACAAAATCTAAAGCAGCCATGAAAACTAAAAAACAGGGACCACAGACCCCCTCTCAAGGCCCCATGCCTAAAAAACAGATGCTCAAAATGGCTGAGGATTTGATTACTCTTATCAGGGGTTCTCAACCCCCCTCGGACAAAAGGCCCAGATTAGAGGAAGACTACCCTTCCTCAGATCAAGCCTCTATTACCTCTAAACGTTCTGAGGACCAGGAATATACATATTCTCCTTTTGAAGACTCTGATGCAGAGGAGTCTATTCCCTCGGTCTCCCCCCCCCCCCCCCTGAGGACTACTCTTTTGGGGAAACCCTACATACTTTGAGGGAACACTTTCACTGGGAAGGCCAAGATTACTCAGATTCCAAGAAAAGGCTCAGGGATTTTCTCTTGCTCCCCCAGCATAGGCCTCTGGCTATCCCTCCTGTCTTAGATATATTAGATGATGTGTACACAGAAGCCAGCCTCAACCCAGATTCTTTACCTCCAGCTCCTATTAACCCAGACAGGTATTACCGGGTTCCTGATTCACACCAGTTCCTATACAAAAGCCATACTGCTGACCCAGAAACTATTTCACAGGGTCCCAAGGGAATTAAGGCCTCTACTGCTAAAAACCCATTACCTTCAGAGAGAGATTCCAGAGCTTTAGAAAGGTGGGGGAAAAAGGTGTATACCTCGGCCACTTTAACCATGAGGGCATTAAACTGTCAGTTCTATATGTTAAAGTATCAACAGTTTTTATTATCTGAGGTGAAAAGCAAAATGACACAACCTGAGCAACCAGATTTAAAAGAGTTGCATGATTTGTTGCATAGTGCAGAGCAAGTGGGTAAACATACCTTGCAGTGTGGTTTTGATGCTTTAGAGGCCTCATGTAGAGCTGCTGTTACAGGGTCTGTCATACGTAGACATGCTTGGCTCAAAGAACAAGCCTTACCAGATCATGTCAAAGCTAAATTACTAGGTGCACCTCTTCAAAAAGATGTATTGTTTGGTGTTAAAGCTGAGGAGGTACTAAAGAAAATGGAGGAAAAGGTGAGATCAATGCAAACAGTGAAAGATTTCCTGCAGGTACAACCTCCACTTTTCAGCAGAAACTGGCCTTCAAAAAATTGGTCCTTTCCAGCCACGGACAGACCTCAAAGGGGCAGATACAGGCGCCCGAGGGGTAGAGGGCAATCTCAAGGATCATTCAGAGCCAGGCAATGGCAAGCACCAACCCCAAGAGGTGGAGACGATAGATCACAGTCATTCAGAAAGCAGACACAATGACTTTCCCCTTTACCTGCCAAGCAAAGCTTTAATGGCAGCACCTTTAGGCGGAAAACTGGCATTATTCTCAAAAAGTTGGCATATTGTCACAAAAGACAAATGGATCCTGGACATTATAGACAGAGGCTACAGATTCCACTTTCACACCCTTCCAAAAATGAGAGGCATGCCAAACCTGCCACAAAATCAAAGGGCAGAGGCACAAAAACAAATTTCAGCTCTCATGGACATGAAAGCTATTCAAGAGGTGCCTGCAAAAGAACAAGGTCAAGGGTTTTATTCCAGACTATTCCTGATACCAAGGAAAGACAAAGATTGGAGACCTATTTTAGATCTATCCATCCTAAACACATATTTACAGGTACCAAAATTCAAGATGCTCACATTACAGCAGCTTCTTCTCATGCTGGGCAAGGAGTCCTGGCTGGTAACACTGGACCTCAAGGAGGCATACCTGCATGTCCCTATCAGACAAGATTGCAGAAGATACCTCCGATTTCTTGCAGGTTCAACCCATTATCAATTCTCTGCATTGCCCTTTGGTTTATCTACTGCGCCCAGAGTGTTTACGAAATGCCTGGCATCAGTAATTGTCTTCTGCAGACTTCAAGGAATACAAATATACCCATATCTGGACGACTGCCTGATCCAAGTGGACAGCAAGGACATACTTCTGAAACACCTGGCGTTTGTAATAAGACTGTTGAACTTTCTGGGATACACAGTCAACAAAAAGAAATCAAAACTAATACCCTCTCAAACAATAATTTTCCTGGGTGCCAGCTTGAATACAAACACCCAGATGGCCTACCTCACGCCAGACAAACAAGGGCAACTATCTCAATACTTCAGCAAAATGGCAACCTTCACCAGGCTGACTGCAAGGAAAGTCCTGCAGGCTCTGGGATTCATGGCATCTTGCATCCTGCTGATCCCATGTGCAAAGCTGCATATGAGGAAACTTCAATGGTACCTAAAAAACTTATGGTCTCAACACAGCTACAGTTTGGAAGCAATTATACCACTCATTCCATGTCTTCAAAAGGAATTTCTGTGGTGGGCTCAAGCATGCCAAAGAAACAAAGGTCTCCCTTTCTGCATACCTCAAGCAAATCAAATCAAATCATCACAACAGACACCTCGGACTACGCCTGGGGGGCACACATGAAAGATCAGTGCATTCAGGGAAAATGGTCCCACAAAGAGAAGCACCTACACATCAACCAAAAGGAAATGCTAGCAGTGCAAAATGCTATTATGCACTGCTAGCATAATAGCATTTTGCACTGCTAGCAGTGCAAAATGCTATTATGGCCTTCAAAGACCTACTGCATCCAGGCCAGCTATTGATAAGGACAGACAACACCACAATGATGTGGTACATAAACAAACAGGGGGGAACTCATTCATACCCCCTGTGCAGACTAGCTATGGCCCTTTGGAACACAGCTCTGGAATTGCAAATCCAACTTCAGGCCCAATTCCTGCCAGGGAAGGAAAACACACTGGCAGACAGCCTAAGCAGAAATATGACAGATCCACACGAATGGAAGTTGCATCCTCAAGTTTTCGCAAAGATAACTCGGGCATGGGGACAGCCAGACATAGATCTCTCTGCTATCCACAGAAATTACCAACTGAAAACGTTTTGCTCAAGGACCTATCATCCACAGGCCTGGAAAGTGGACGCACTTTCTTACAATTGGACAACATTGACAGTCTATGCCTTTCCGCCTCTCCCTCTGCTGCCCAAAGTTCTATTAAAAGCCAGAGCAGAGAGGCCGAAAATGATTCTCATTGCTCCAGACTGGCCAAGACAACACTGGTATCCACTCCTGAAGAGCCTGACGCATTCCCCACCATGGATCCTAACTCTAGTGCCTCTTCTGTTGTCCCAGCACAACTTCAAAACTCTTCACAGCCAGCTCAAAACCCTAAATCTAGCCGCATGGAGAATCCCTTGATTTCCCAACAGACCCTCCTCTCCAAGGAGGTGCAGGATGTCATCTTGGAGGCCAGAAGACCTTCTACTAGAAAAGCCTACTCCACCAAATGGAAGCGGTTTTGTGCCTGGAATCAGAAAAAGGGCCAAAATCCTTGGGTAATAAATATACCTCAAATATTACAGTACCTCGCTGAGATGTTAAACAATGGACTTTCCTTCTCCTCCATCAAAATCCATGCTTCAGCCATTTCTGCACAGTACAACACAGATCCTCCTTTATTCTCTCATCCTCTCTTAAGACAGTTCCTCAGAGGGGCTAAGAATATAAAACCCCCAAGGAAACCACCAGTCCCTGCTTGGGACCTCAACTTATTTATTTATTTATTTAAATTTGTTGACCGGGAGTGTCTGACTGGATGTGGGTCCATTTTCAGCGGAGGCCCGGGGAGAAAAGCTCCACAGTAAAATAAACAGACAGTAGTTACATTGGATTACATAGCGATTAACAATTTAACATAGAAATTACTTACAACATATTTACAGATGAAGAACATAGTACATCAGTAGACAACTAGAGTCTTTATCTGTGAAGTACATAACGGGCATTAACAAATGTAACAATGAGAAGTTCCTGCTGTATAATAAGTACTAGGCTTATGAGCATCTGAGCTTGCTATCATCAAGGTAGTTAGTGGAGGTGAAAGAAAGGTAGTAGTTGGATGGGGTGGATGATATTAGAGTGGGAGTTGCAAGGGCATAGCCAGCATGTTTTTAGGTGCACTTTTAAAAAAGTTTTGAAGTTGGTGCATGATGGTACGGAGGTAATTGTGGGTGGGAGTGAGTTCCATAATTTGGCTATGGCACAAGAGAATAGTGCTTCACCAGCAGTGTTATTGGCTTTAGTGATCTGCAAGTGAATTTTGTTGCTGGATCTTAGTGGTCTGGTGGTGCGATAGGGTTGGAGTAGATTCTGGAGGGATGGGACATTTAGTGGATGGTTTACTAGTTTGTGGGCGAGTGAGAGTTGATACCACTGAAGGAGGTGAGGGAGTTCAAGCCAGCCCAGTTCAGCAAGTGAGAGACAGTGGTGACTACGGTAGGATGCCCCTGTGGCGAATTTGGCGATTTTGTTGTAGCAGGTCTCTAGCTTGTTTAGATCACATTGCCTTAGGTTGGTATATACTGGAGAGGCATAAAGTAGGGTGGAGATAAGGTGGGAATTTGCTATTGAAATCTTTGCTGCTTTGGTGAGAAATTGTTTATTTCTGTATAATGCTCCTAGTTTTTTGTGGACTTTTTTATGGTCATGGATATGTGAATGTCAAATTTTAGTTTATTGTCTATTTCCACTCCTAGCAATTTGGTGTGTTCAGTTGGGTATATAGTGGTGTTGTCTTTTGCTGTGATGTTAAAGTGAGAGTTGTTTTGAGTATGTTTGGTGGGTTGGAAGATGAGTAGTTTAGTTTTGTTTTGGTTGAGTATTAATTGGGCATCGGATAACCATGTTTCAACAGAGGAAAAGGCTTCCTGTTTGACTTTTGCAGTTTGGGTAGGGACTGGGCTGAGCAGATGATGGTTGAGTCATCTGCGTATTGGATGAGTGTGCCATGTTTGGTGGCAGAGGCTAGATTATTGGTGTAAACAGAGAAAGTAGGGGTCCAAGGATGGATCCTTGGGGAACCCCTATGGAGACAGGTAGTTGGGGAGATGTCATTCTGCCATACAACGGATTGTTGGCGGTCAGACAGGTAACTCTGAAACCAGTTGGTGACTGATTGTGAGAAGGATAGGTTATTGAGGACAGAGATAAGTTGTTTGTGTGGGACCATGTCAAATGCTTTAGATAGGTCTAGGAAAGTAGCAGAGGAGAGATGGCCATTGTTTTATGCTGAAGGATAGTGTTAGTAAAGGAGAGTAAGGCAGTGGTGGTGCTATGGTTTGGTCGGAAACCATGCTGAGTACTGGAAAGGAGGTTGTTAGTAAGGAGGTAGTGTGAGACCTGAGAGTGTATGCATCTCTCTAGTATTTTGGAGAGTGGAGAGAGAATAGCTATGGGGCAGTAATTGGTTAGTTTTGCAGAGGGTCCGCCTTTGTGGAGGGGAATTATATGTGAGACTTTCCTCAATGTGGGAACGTAACTTTCTGACAGAGATCGGTTAATCAAGATGGATACTGGGTAGGCCAGAGCATCAGCTGCGATTTGTAGGTATTCACTTGGGAGGTTGTCTGCTGCTAATTTGGTGGGTTTAAGTTTAGTTAAGAGTTTTTTTATGTTGGAGGTAGGTACAGGAGAAAAGAGAAGGCAGTGGGGAGATTACTAGTTGAAGGTGTGGGTTGGAGGGGAGGGGGGTTGTGTTTAGCTAGTGATAGTATGGTTTGGGTGAAATGTGTGTTGAATGAGGTAGCAATATTTTCTGAGGAGTGAGGGATGTTAGGAGGAGGGGTACTGACTTTACCTGGGTGGAGGATGGAGTTTATGGAGGACCAGAATTGTTTGAGGCTGTGTTGTGATGAGTCTAGGGCAGACTGGTAGTACTGGAATTTGTCCCATTTTATTAGCTTTTTGACTCTATTGCATAGTTCTAGGAATTTCTGTCTAGCTGCGGGGGTTTTGGTTTTGCGCCAGTGCTCCCAGGCTTTATCCCTGTTTTTCATTTCTGACTTAGTGGCTTTCTGTAGCCATGGGGAGGGTTGTGCTTTGGTTCTGGAAAATCTTATCTGGGGCATGGTAATGAGGGATGTTCAGGAAGGTAGTATTAAAAAATTCAACTGCGTCATCTAGACTGAGGTACTTTAGAGCATGCCAGTTACATTCTTTGAGGGATGAGATGAATGTGAGTGGGTTAAAGTTTATTTTTTTACGCATTTGACAATAGATGACAGGTTTAGCTTGGTACAGGTATTTTTTGAGTAGGAATGTTGGGGAGTGATCACTGAGGCTATTTGATAAGCAGCCTGTTACATATGACTGGGGGTTCTTACTGACTAGTATCCATTCCAGGGTAGTGTGCTTGCTGGAGTTTTTATTTATCCTTGTTGGTGACTGGACTAGTTGGGTGAAGCCATGAAGGTGTACATGATGGGTTGGATTGTTGCCAGAACAGGATTGACAGTCAATATTGAAATCACCTAAGATGATAGTTTCTTGGGGGAGATGGTGGGTAGACCAGCTGAGGAGGTTTTCTAGTGAAGGGATGATGTTCTTCGTCTTCCCTTGCTGCAGTCCTGACAATTGGGTATAGCCCGCGTCCCAGTCGGCCCGAATACCAGAGTATAAGGCGCGTCGGTGGCCCTAGACTGGCGCGTCAGTACGCCAGGGTACTAATGCGCATGACCGGCGCCATTTCCTCAGTCTTTTGCCGCATGGTCGATGCAGAAGCAGTTTTGAGTGCAGGTTGGCGTTCTGAGATTTTCCGGAGTTTCAGACCCGAATACAGAGTTGGCTAGACGTGGAGAACATTTTGGTTTTTCTTGCCTCAGTATTTAAACGGATATCATTCATCGATTTTATTTCCACACAATGCCCCTTTCAAAGGCATGCCAGATGTTCCTCCTCCACAAAGAAAAGAGGCTCACAAGCAAGTTTCTCAGTTACTCCAGATAGGGGCTATTCAGCCAGTCCCTGTGTCAGAATTTTATTCTCGCCTGTTCCTAGTACCAAAGAAGGGGAACACGTGGAGACCAATTTTGGATTTATCTATCCTCAACACTTATCTGGACATTCCCAAGTTCAAGATGTTGACGTTACAGCAACTGTTACCTCTGCTGGGCAAGGATCACTGGATGGTAACTTTGGATCTCAAGGAAGCTTACCTTCATGTGCCCATAAGGCTAAGTTGCAGAAAGTATCTGCGGTTTGAACTGGAGATTTTCATTATCAGTTCTCTACATTGCCCTTTGGCTTATCTAAGAGTATTCACAAAGGTTCTGGCCCCAGTGATAGCTTACTTCAGGCTTCAAGGCATTCAAATTTATCCTTACTTGGACGACTGCCTGTTTCTGGCTCAAGAAAAGGAACACCTTCTACAGCATCTGGAATATGTCATAGCAGTGCTAAGATGCCTAGGGTATTCTGTGAGCGAAATAGAGTCCAGTCTAGTACCCTCTCAAGACATGTGCTTTCTGGGTGTGAGTCTGAATACAGCATGCCAGATGGCCTTTTTAACCCCGGACAAACAAAAGAGTCTGTCACTTTACTTCCATCAACTATCTCATCAGTCCGTGCTGACTGCTAGGACAGTCCTTCAAGCATTAGGGTTCATGGCATCTTGTATTCTGGTGCTTCCCAATGCCAAACTGCATATGAGGAAGCTGCAATGGTATCTCAAAAATGTATGGACACAGCACTGCCAAGATTTGGACACTGTCATTCAAATAATACCTTGCCTTCAAAAGGAATTCTTGTGGTGGGCTCAGGAATGTCACCTAAACAAGGGACTCTCTGTGACCCGGCCAGAGGCGAGTCAGATTTTAACGACAGATGCCTCGGACACTGCTTGGGGAGCTCATCTAAATGGAAAGTGGATACAAGACAAGTGGCCTGCCAGACTACAGCATCTACATATCAACATGAAGGAGATGTTAGCAGTCCAGTTTGCATTGATGGCGTTCAAGGAATTACTTCTTCCAGGGCAGGTGTTGATTCTGACAGACAACACAACTGTCATGTGGTACATCAACAAGCAAGGGAACACATTCTTATCCTCTATGCAGGCAAGCAATGATTTTATGGGAGACTAAGCCTGCAACTGACTCTTGGTTTCTGCCAGGAGCACAGAACTCCCTAGCAGATGTATTAAGCAGACAAATCATGGATCCCCACGAGTGGAAACTGGATCTTCATGTATTTCAGAAATTGACAGTGTCATGGGGAACTCCAGACATAGATCTGTTCGCTTCTCCACTAAACCACCAGCTGCCAAAGTATTGCACAAAGGGGTTACATCACACAGCTTGGAAAGTGGATGCTCTGTCTTTCGGTTGGAAAAACCTTCATGTCTATGCCTTTCCACCTCTACCTCTTCTTCCAAAGGTATTACTAAAGGTCAGACAGGACAGGCCAAGGATGGTTTTGATAGCTCCAGATTGGCCAACACTGGTACCCACTTCTAAGGAGTCTTGTAAAGCCTCCATGGCCTTTACCTCTGATTCCTCATCTGTTATCTCAGAAGGACGGTCATCTGCTCAATGTCAAGCTTCAATCTCTTCATCTCACAGCTTGGCATATTCTGTGTTGAAGCATGGTAGGTCTCAGCTTCCTCAACAAGTTTTAAATGTGATTATGGAAGCTAGAAGGCCTAGTACTAGGAGAAAAATGGAAGAGATTTTTATTTTGGAGTACAGCAAAGAATTTGGAGATTTCAGAGCCTAATTTGAGTGTGGCTCTTCAATATCTTACTGAATTATTGGACAAAGGTTTGTCTTTCTCTTCCATAAAGATTCATGCTGCAGCAATTTCAGCTCACTATGATTGTGACCCACCTTTGTTTATCCTTTGTTCAAGCAGTTTCTTAGAGGGCAAAGAATATAAGACCCAGCTCCTACTCCTGCTTGGGATCTCAATTTTGTGTTGGAAAAACTTACTCTACAACCTTTTGAGCCTGCAGCTACTGCTGAATTGAAATATTTGTCATGGAAGACTGCTTTTCTGTTGGCTATTACTTCTGCAAGAAGGGTGTCTGAGTTGCAGGCCCTTATGGCAGTAGAGCCCTTTTGATTTTCCATAAGGACAGGGTATCATTACGTACTAATCCTTCCTTTATGCCTAAGGTGGTTTCTAGTGTGGCTTTAAACCAAACTATTCATTTGCCTACGTTTTTGCAGATCCTCAAAATAAAGGGGAAAAGATTTTGCACACTTTAGATGTACACAGGCAATCGTTATTATTTGAGCAGGACTAAAGATTTTAGGCAGTCTCAGCAGTTACTTGTTTCTTTTGCTTTAAGTTCACAGGGCAAGCCTGTGTCAAAACAAACTATTTCTAGGTGGATTGGCTTTTGCATTGCATTTTGTTATTCCCATCATGGCAAGGAGGTTCCAGCTGGGATTAGGCCTCATTCCACTAGGGCTACTGCCACTGACAGCATTTCTAAGGGGTGGCAACTAAGGATATTCTGGAGGCAGCTACTTGGAGTTCAGTGCATACTTTCTCTAGGCATTATCACCTGCCTATATACTCTAAGACTAGAGCTGGTTTGCCACAGCTGTTTTACAAGGCATGTTGTCAGCTCCTGCTACTTTATAATTTGCCAGCCTCCCTTACCTCTGCTTTGGGATTCTACCCAATTGTCAGGACTGCAACCTACCATAAATGTAGATGTTTCCTTCCCTCTGTGTTTCAGGGTGGTTGTGTAGGTGAGTTTACATGCTTATATTTTTTGTATATATATTACTGTATATATTGTACATGTTTTTTGGTGCAGGTTGTTTTGGGACTTGTCTTTTTGGGTCTTCTGACATCTGGGGCAAGAAAAGACTGAGGAAATGGCGTCGGTCATGCGCATGTACCGGCCTTATACTCTGGTATTCGGGCCGACTGGGACGCGGGCTATACCCAATTGTCAGGACTGCAGCAAGGGAATCCTCGAACATCTACATTTATGGTAGGTACAAAACTGTACTTTTTGGCCAGGTGGGAAGTAGCATCCAATTATGTTGATTGTTTTGTTTTGGTTAATTTTGAGGTTGGTATATATTATATTCTTCTTTGCCTATTTGTGGAGCTGATGATTTTAAGATCTGGATGTTTAGATGCTGTTTAAATATTATAGCTACACCACCTCCTTTTTTGTTTAGCCAGTCTACTCTTAGTATGCCGTAACCTGTAGAGAGTATTTGCTCACTGGTAATGTGAGGTTTTAGCCAGGTTTCTGTCAGGATGACAATATCTGGGGAGTATAAGTCAATGGTGGCATGGAGTTCATGGACTTTGTTGGATATACTTCTAATATTTAGGCTTCGTAGAAGGAAGTCACTTGGCTTTCTATTAGCTGTAATATGGGAGAAGTTGTGGTTTCTAGTCTGATTATGAGGATTGGGGTTGGGGATGGTAGGGCACTTCATATTGGAAAAACTGACCCTTCCTCCATTTGAGCCAGCTGCTTCAACAGAACTACAATATTTGTCATGGAAAACAGCCTTCCTTCTGGCTATCACCTCAGCACGCAGGGTTTCGGAACTACAGGCCCTCATGGCTGTGCAACCTTTCATCATTTTCCATCAGGACAGAGTTTCCTTATGAACCAACCCTACCTTTATGCCAAATGTAGTATCCAGTGTAGCCTTGAATCAGACTATCCACTTACTTACCTACCTTTTACCCTAACCCACAAAACAAAGGGGAAAGACTACTGCATTCCTTGGACATTCACAGACAACTGTTATTATTTGAACAGGACAAAGCCATTCAGGAAATCCAAGCAACTCTTTGTGTCCTATGCTACAGGTGCTCAAGGAAAGGCCATCTCCAAGCAGACAATCTCAAAATGGATAGCCCACTGCATACGATTTTGTTACTCATTTCATGGAAAAGCTGTACCTTCAAGCATCAGGTCCCACTCCACAAGGGCCACAGCTACCTCTGCAGGTTTCCTCAGGGGGGTTCCTACCAAGGACATTTTGGAAGCAGCCACTTGGGAGTTCAGTGCACACTTTCTCCAAACACTATCACCTTCCACTTTACTCCAAATCTAGAGCGGGATTTGCCACAGCTGTCTTGCAGGGCATCCTTGCTCCTCCTAGTTCCTGCCACCCCTACTTAGCTTTGGGATTCTACCCATCTGTTATGACTGCAGCTGTATGCACAATGAACATAGTACAGTTTTGTACCTACCATAAATGTAGATGTTCGAGTGCTCATACAGCTGCAGTCCAGGTTTCCCTCCATCCCCTCTTAGGACAGGCCTTATGGCAAACACCTTCTCATACAACCTCTTTGGGGTATTCTTTTATGGTGTATTTGCTTGCAAACTACTGTTTTTTGATTATTCTATATTGCATGATTACATAAGTTATGTTTTGCCTTCCTTCTGGGGGCACCTGACATCTGGGGCAAGAAAAACTGAAGAAGATGGCGTCGGCTGGCTCTTTTATACCCCTGCTGCACTGACGTCAGGGAAGAAGCGACGACAACTAACGCCAGACCTAGACTTTGGAATTCGGCTGACCGAGGACCCACCTGACGACAGGATAACCCATCTGTTATGACTGCAGCTGTATGAGCACTCGAACATCTATATTTATGGTAGGTACAAAACTGTACTTTCCCCCTTCACGGGGAATCACAGAGAGATGCACTGGTCCACGTTTGGCCGTCCATTCTCTTTTACTCTTACTTCCCCATTACTCTAATCACCACATTTCTTTAGAATATACTCTGGTTGAAGAGCAAGTTTATCCTCATTGCCCCCTTTTGGCTTTATCAAGTGTAGTACCCCTTCCTTTGGTCTCATCTGCTGTGTCCACCTTGGACACTGGATCCCTCTCCAGATCTGATTACTCATCCCACTGGGATGACTCACCTGGATAGTCAAAGGCTCAAGTTGATCGCATGGTTTCTTCAATTCCAGTGATAGCTAGACAGCCTAGGCTTTCTTCCTCAGTCTGCTAGATTTTATCATCCCAAAAATCCACCACTTGAGAAGTATTGTAATAGCAAATGGAAGAGATTTTACTATGAGGCCTATCAAAGAGAATTGGATCCTTTTACTGCAACTGTTCCTGCTGTTTGATTATCTTGCTTCAGTTTTTCAAGAAGGCGCTAGTTTTTCCACCGTCAAACTTCAGCTAGCAACCATCTCCAATTATCACATTGGAGATGATGCTTTTCATCTAGCTTCCTCCAAGTTATGCAAAGCCTTTTGTAAAGGTACCTTTTTGCTTAGACCTCCGATTAAAGATCCTACTTCACCACAGGACCATACACTTGTGTTGCAGAGTTTGACTCCGCCTCCATTTGAGCCCTCAGCCAAGTCTGACCTCAAAGTTTCTTTCTTGGAAGACAATCTTCCTAGTGGCCATCACCTCAGCTGGGTGAGTTTCTGAACTCTAAACACTGTCCTCAAAATCACTTTACTTAATATTCTACAAAGATAGGGTCACTTTATGTACTAATGCATCTTTTCTGCCCAGAGTAGCCTCTGAGGTGAACATCAGTCAAGTGATCAATTTACCTGTGTTTTTAAACTTTTCTAATAAAAGCGAATATATGCTTCACCTCTTAGACGTACATAGACAGCTTCACTTTTGTCTTTATAGGACGAAGGTTTTTAGCAAAACTGACAAGTTGTTTGTCTCCTTTGCCCCTAGTAGATTGGGAAAACCAGTTTTTAAAGTTACCTTAGCTAAATGGTGAACAGATTGTATTTCATATGTTTATTCTCAACGAGGTTTGCCTTTGCCAAGACCTCCAAAAGCTTAATCCACTCGATCCATGGCTGCTTCATCTGCTTTCTGGGCCCGAGTGTCCATTGATGATAATTGTGCTGCAGCCACTTGGTCCAGTGCTCATACCTTTTGTTGCTCATTACAAATTGGATCTTATTTCCAGAAGCAGAGTTGCCTTTGGTTCTATGGTACTCCAGAACATCCTTTTATGAGGGCAACACGAGGTTATCATACTCTGTCCCATTTGTTGAGGAATGAATGAAAGTGACAACATCAAATATGAATGTTATGTGCTCACCGCATAGCCGGCCTTAGGCATAGGCCAACTAGGCGGCCGCCTTGGGCGCCGCTTTAGTAGGGGCTCTTTTCCCATATTTATTTGGTGTAGGTAGACCAGGATGGGGACACTGGGTGGTGTGGTGGGGGTGCCGTGGTGCCCTTTTGCCTAGGGCACCAGTTGACCTAAGGCCGCTCCTGGCTCACCTTAACTATGCATCTGTGGTGTTCATTTTCATTTTTCTTCGACTTCCCCCTTCCGCCCTTCCATTTCTTTTGGGAGTGATGTGATGGACATATTGGAACCACTGTTCCTGTTTGAGCCCCCTATTCTGTCTTTATCTTTTAGGTGGGATGTAACCACTTTTTTCTGGTTGAGCAGCAAACTCAATCTGAGGTGTAATACAAGGTCTGAGGCATTATGGGTAAAGGGAGGAGCTGGAGAGTCAGATCCAAAAGTCTGAAAGAAATGAGGTTGAGCCGGATCAGAGACCCATTTATTGAAAGAAAATGAGCAACACAGATGCATAGTTACGGTGAGTACATATGTTTAATTTTAAAATAACTGAAAATTTTTTTTGTGGAGAAATTGTGATTATTTTACTTTGTGGGGCTGGCAGAGTGTTTTAAAGTAATTTTTACTGTGTTTGTCTGTGAAGAAGTAACTTTTAAAGACTTTTGTTTTTTACTGGCATTTGCTGCTTGTTTTCACTGAGGAAATGGTATTTTTGGGGTCCCCATTAACTCAGCGAATGCACTAAGCTGCGAACGCTGCTTAATTGAACCTACTTACTCAAAATGGCAAAATCCTGAAAGCAAGGAACAGCTATCCCCCCCCCCCCCCGGAAAAGAAAATCACTGGACTGTTTTCAGGACTTTGCCATTTCCTCCACTGTGGTGCGATCTTGGAGTTGGTATATTTAAGTAGGGGGATTTATTTTGTGGGTTTTTTTTTTGTTTTGTCCCCCCCTCCCCCGGGGGAAAAAATCGCTGATCTGTTCGACATTTTGTTTTTTCTGTGTTAGTGGGTCGATTATATAGCGTTCGCTTATATAATATAGACCCCAATTTCGTCTTGACCATAGAACGTGCAACTTTTTTGCCCTCTGTTGGTCCTTTTTCCAGCCACAAAAAAGAAAAGGTTAAGCAAATAGCCTTTGCTGTCACATCAGGCTGGCAATTTGCCTCAGCTTGTAAACTAACTTTCTTGAAGAGGTGGGTGACTGCTGTAACCATTAGTTGTACCTCAGACCACTCCTCTTTTACCTCAGATCTCTCTGTTGTAGCACCTACCGCCACTATGGGCAGGGCGTTAGCCATGCCCTCTGCATTTTTTTGGGGTCGCCTCAGTGAGCAAGGATCAACCACTATTGTCGATCCTGGGAGAGAGAACAGGGAAGGCTTCCCTGTTTTGTCAGAATGTTGTGCCTATGCCTGAGGAAGTTAACGCTGCCATTAATAACACTTTTGGTCCCATTTTTCCTGTCAAAAAGAAACAGAAAACTAAACCTGTATCTACTCCTCAAATTTCCTTAGACACAAGTAGTTTACTGGGTCTGCCTCCGGGTTTAATACAGGCTATTGATCTTTATTGTAAAGTAGTTTTTGGTAAAAGAAAGATGGATGCCTCCTTTCCCGAAGAGATTTTCAATTTGTGAATCTGAACAGCAGGATGAAGGGGTGAATACAGGGTTTTTTCCTCAAATTTCTCAGACTCTGAGCAGAGCTCAGTTTCTCACTGTTCCTGAGGAGGGTTATCTGTCTCTGAGACTATTTGTAGAATATGCCAGTGTTTTCAGTGGGGGAACACTGAAGTGTCTCAGTCCCTAAGAAGGTCCTTTGAGCTGGTACAGAAGGAAATTGCAGAACTTGCTCCCATTCCTCCCATTACTTTCTATTTATGAGGAAAAGTGTACTTTAAATTAATCTCTATTGTTCAGGTCACTACTCATTGTATACAGTGTTTGTATGACCGTTGATGCTTCTTCATGGCCACTGGTATGGTATTGAGGAGGTTTGCATGACTGGGTTCTGGGAACCTCCCAGATGATGATAAAATTGTGATTAAATTTTTTTATGGATAGATACAAGTTTTTGGCCCCTCATCTGCAGAGGTGATCAAACCGTGTGATGAAAGGGAAAGCTGATGATGGGGAATCTCAAAAGATTTTTAAGCTCTGATGTTCATCGTGTTACACTGCTGCAGTCATTATACTTGGGTTATCCTGCCGTCAGGCGGTCCCGCAGTCTTCCAAAGTCTTGGTCCGGCATCGGTTGCTGTCGCCTCCTCCCTGACGTCAGTGCGACAGGTGTATCTAAGATGCAGCCGATGCCATTTTCTTCAGTCTTTCTTGCCGCGCGGTGCCCAAAGCAAAAGCAGTTCGCAAGTGCCGGTTGGCCGTCTCCTGAGATTTTCATTCCGAATCCAGAACCAAAGTCTTCTACAAAGCTAAGTACCCCGTTGGGGAAACTTTTTCTTGCCTCAGACTGATGTCAGTAAAAGTTAATAACTGTATTTCTTGTGGGTAGGAAATACCTGATAAGGATTTCCATTTCTATTGTATCCCATGCCTAGGCCCTGACCACAACGTTACTGGTTGTCGGTTTTGTGCTAGGTTTAACAAGCGCACTATTAAACGTTGGTTTGATTTTGCCCAACATTATTTTGGTAGAAAATTCAATTATACCATGCCGTCGGAACTTCCAACAACCGGAATACACAAAAAGCGCAAAGACAAGGATAGGCATCCGAGGCCCAAAACTGACGACAAAGCCTCTTCTAGGCCAGTCACCGGTTCTCCGGTTTTCAGCGAGGCGCCTTCGCAGCCCCTGACCGCTTCTGTAGAACCACAAGCTGCCTCTGACTCCCATGTGGAGATGGCTGGGCCTTCGGATGCACAATCTCTTCAGTCTACCGAGACTAACCTTTCAGAGGGATCCGGAGTAGCTGAGCAGCCCACAGTTATAGAGGGTGTCTTCAGACCTACTCAGTTAAGCATTAAACCCTCAGCTAAGTCTAAGCCTCCTTTAATGTCAAAGAAACAAATTCAGCATTCTCCAGGACAGGCCTCCATGCCGAAGAAACAAATGCTCAAAATGGCCGAAGACCTAATTACTCTGATCAGGGGGTCCCATCCCCCTCCTGATAAAAGGCCTAGACAGGATGCAGACTATGACTCATCCGACCAGGTGTCCATCTCTTCTGATTCATCCTCCGACTTAGGATACTCTTTACCCCCTTATGAGGATTGTGATGCTGAGGAATCAATTCCATCAGCCTCACCGCCTGAGGACTACTCCTTTGGGGAAACCCTACATACCATGAGGGAGCATTTTCACTGGGAAGGCCAGGATTACTCAGAATCCAAGAAAAGGCTCAGAGACTTCCTTTTTATTACCTCAACACAGGGCCCTTGCTATTCCACCAGTGTTAGATATTGTCGATGATGTGTATACTGAATCCAGCTTAAATCCTGATTCCTTACCTCCAGCCCCTGTTAAACCTGACAGATGCTACAGAGTCCCTGACTCTCATAAATTTCTGTATAAAAGCCCTGTCGCTGACCCTGAAACCATTTCTCAGGGAACCAAAGGAGTTAAGCCCTCATCAGCCAAGAATCCAGTTCAGTCTGACAGAGATTCCAGAGCATTAGACAGATGGGGAAAGAAAGTATATACGTCTGCAACTTTAGTAATGAGAGCCTTAAATTGCCAGTTTCACATGCTAAAATATCAGCAATTTTTACTGTCTCAGTTAAAACAAAAAATGCTTCCAGAATCAGATCCTCCTAATTTTAAAGAAATGCAGGATTTATTGCATGCAGCTGAACAAGTGGGAAAGCATACTTTGCAATGTGGTTTTGATTCTCTAGAGGCCTCCTGCAGTGCAGCAGTTACAGGCTCCGTTATTAGAAGACATGCTTGGTTAAAAGAACATACATTACCAGATCATGTTAAAGCAAAATTATTGGATGCACCTTTGCAGCAGGATGTGTTATTTGGAGTTAAGGCAGAAGAGGTAATAAAGAAAATGGAGGACAAGGCAAAATCTATGCAAACGGTGAAGGATTTCTTACAGGTTCAGCCTCCTAGATTTAGCAGAAACTGACCAACGAAGAATTGGTCCTTTCCAATTACAGACAGACCTCAAAGGGGATGATACAGACGTCCAAGAGGTAGAGGTCAAACACAAGGTCCTTACAGGCCTCAACAATGGGTTGCATCAGGCCAGAAAGAAGAGGAAGACAGGCCACAACCATATAAAAAGCAGCTCCAATGACTTCCCACTACAGCTGCCAAACAAATCCGTCTTGGCAGCCCCCTTAGGAGGAAAACTGGCACTCTTCTACCACAATTGGCGAATGATCACCAAAGACAAATGGGTTCTCAACATTGTATTTCAAGGTTACAGGTTCCACTTTCACACTCTGCCAAGGTTAAAAGGAATGCCAAATCTGCCACCAAATCAATGGGCAGAGGCTCAAAAACAAATTACAGCACTCATGGATATGAGAGCTATTCAAAAGTTACCATCACAGGAGCAAGGACAAGGATTTCACTCAAGACTCTTTCTGGTACCCAGAAAGGACAAAGCCTGGAGGCTCATTCTGGATCTTTCATCTCTAAACACTTACCTGGATGTTCCGAAATTCAAAATGTTGACATTACAGCAGCTTCTTCCCATGCTGGGCAAGAAAGCTTGGCTCGTGACTTTGGACCTCAAAGAAGGCATACCTGCATGTCCCTATCGGACAAAACTGCAGAAGATACCACAGATTCATAGCTGGTTCAATGCACTATCAATTCTCTGCACTGCCCTTTGGCTTATCTACTGCGCCCAGGGTCTTCACAAAGTGCCTGGCACCAGTAATTGCATTTTGCAGACAGAAAGGAATTCAAATTTATCCATACATGGACAACTGCCTGATTCAAGCAGAAAGCAAGGACACTCTTCTAAAGCATCTGGCGTTTGTAAAAAAATTAAGTTGCCTGGGGTACACAGTAAACGAAAATAAATCAAAACTAGTGCCCTCACAAGAGATTATATTCCTGGGTGCCAGCTTGAACACAACGGCCCAGATGGCTTATCTCACGCCTGACAAACAAGGACAACTGACTCAATACTTTCAGTTGATGGCAACAAAGACCCAGCTCCCTGCAAGAAAAATTCTGCAGACCTTGGGTTACATGGCATCCTGCATACTACTTATTCCATATGCCAGACTGCATATGAGGAAACTACAATGGTACCTAAAGAATGTATGGTCTCAACACTGTCAAAGTTTGGAAACAGTTATACCAATGATCCCTTGCCTTCAACAGGAGTTTCAATGGTGGGCTCAAGCTCGTCACCTCAACAAGGGACAGCCTTTTACACAACCCACAGCCAGGCAAACGCTGACAACAGATGCATTGGATTACGCCTGGGGAGCACATATGGCAGGCATATGTATTCAGGGCACGTGGACCGCAGAACAAAGGCATCTTCACATCAATCAAAAAGAGACGCTAGCTGTGCAAAATGCGATTATAGCTTTCAAGGACCTGCTGCATCCAGGACAACTACTCCTAAAGACAGACAGCACCACAGTTGTGGTACATAAACAAGCAAGGGGGCACTCACTCCTACCCCCTATGCAGACAAGCCATGACCTTATGGAACACAGCTATAAACCTTCAAGTTCATCTGCAAGCGCAATTCCTGCCAGGAGAGAAAAACACACTGGCAGACGACTTAAGCAGAAACATCATGGATCCCCACGAATGGGAGTTGAATCCATTAATATTCAGAATGATAACACAGAAATGGTGGAGCCCGGATACAGATCTATTTGCATCCCCAATAAACTGCCAGCTACAAAAATTCTGCACAAAGAGTTACCATCCACAAGCATGGAAAGTGGATGCCCTCTCATTCAGCTGGAAGAACCTACAAGTATACGCTTTCCCAACACTACCTCTCCTGCCAAAGGTACTCATAAAAGCCAGGCAGGAAGAGTCAAAGATGATCCTGATTGCACCAGACTGGCAACACCAGCACTGGTACCCAATCTTAAGGAGCTTAGCACAAGAGCCACCCTGGATTTTGCCTCAAATCCCACATCTGCTGACTCAGCACAACAAACAAATACTACACAGCCAGCTAAAGACCTTAAACCTAGCTGTATGGAAGATTCCTTAGTCAAGCAAGCGATGCCTCTCTCCAAAGCTGTTATGGATGTCATTCTGGAGGCCAGAAGGCCTAGTACCAGGAAAGCCTATTCGGGTAAATGGAAGAGATTCTGTGCGTGGAACCAAGTTCACAGCCTTGACCCTCTTGTACCAAACATTCCTCCGGTACTACAATACTTAACTAAGATGCTGGACAAAGGACTCTCCTTCTCATCCATCAAGATCCACGCCTCTGCAATCTCTGCTCATTACAACATGGATCCACCAATTTTCTCTAATCCTCTGTTAAAACAGTACCTCAGAGGGGCTAAAAACATAAGACCGCCCTGTAGAGCCCCTACTCCAACTTGGGACCTCAACTAACTTTACCTCCTTTTGAGCCAGCCAACACAGCAGAATTAAAATATATCTCTTGGAAAACTGCTCTGATCCTGGCAATAACATCAGCACGAAAAGTTTCAGAATTACAGGCTCTAATGGCAGTGGAACCTTTCCTCATTTTCCACCAGGACAGGGTGTCTTTACAAACAAACCCTACTTTTATGCCAAAGGTGGTATCCAGTGTGGCTCTAAACCAAACTATTCACCTGCCAACTTTTTATCCTAAACCACAGAATAGAGGGGAGAGACTACTGCACTCTTTGGACATTCACAGGCAGTTACGCTTCTATTTGGACAAAACCAAAGCTTTCAGAAAATCTGAGCAATTATTGGTAGCATATGCTGCAGGAGCACAGGGAAAAGCCATTTCAAAACGGACTATTTCAAAATGGATAGGACATTGTATACGTTTCTGCTACACATACCATGGAAAACCTGTACCTAGCAGCATTAGATCTCACTCCACCAGGGCAACAGCCACTTCAACTACCTACCTCAGGGGAGCACCTACCAAGGATATTTTGGAAGCAGCAACTTGGAGTTCTATACAGACCTTCACCAAGCATTACCATCTGCCTCCATACTCTAAATCCAGAGCTGGCTTCACCACTGCAGTGCTGCAGGGCCTTATAGCCACCCCTAATGCCTTATAGGACCAGCCACCCTTCCTCAGCTTTGGGATTCTACCCAAGTGTAATGACTGCAGCAGTGTGACACGATGAACATAGTACAGTTTTGTACCTACCATAAATGTAGATGTTCGAGTGTACACACTGCTGCAGTCCAGGTTACCTTCCCTCCTTCCTCTCTTACTGGCTGGTACGTACCTATGTCTTCTACCCTTACTACCTATGGGGAGTATTTGCTGGTAGCTGTAAGTTGTTTTTTGCTTTTCTTATGTATGTTTTATTAGCAATTGGAATTGCCTACATATTTAGAGGCACCTGACATCTGGGGCAAGAAAATCTGAAGAAAATGGCGTCAGCTGCATATTGTTATACCCTGTCGCACTGACGTCAGGGAGGAGGCGACAGCAACCGACGCCGGACCAAGACTTTGGAACTCTGACTGCGGGGACCGCCTGATGGTAGGATAACCCAAGTGTAATGACTGCAGCAGTGTCTACACTCGAACATCTACATTTATGGTAGGTACAAAACTGTACTTTTTCCAAATTTTCCAAGGAATTCTCTACCTCTATCTGTTTTTGGTAAGGAACAATATAAACAGTCTCAACAAAATTCAGGTAAACAGACATTTAAGAAGAAATGGCAAGGGGGTTACAAGGCAAATTCTGGAAACTTCCAAAACCAAAGACAGTCCAGTAAGTCAGAATGACTGTGTGAGACTTTGTCCCTTCCTCATGCAGACCCTTTTTCCTTCCAGAAAGTCTGACTGTCCATTTTTCTGTTCAGCATTAGGTAGTTTCAAACAAATCTGTTCTGAAAATTATTCATCAAAGTTACAGATGGCAGTAGGAGGAAAGTCCTCCTTTCCAGGGGATAATTCCTCATCCTCCAGACCAGACTGTCTTGATGTTCTTCGTGTTTCACTGTGGCAGTCATTACATTTGGGTAATCTGCAGGCAGGTTGCCCTCAGTCAGCCTGAATTCCAAAGTCTTGGGTCCTGCATTGGTTGCTCTCTCCTCTTCCATGATGTCAGGTCGTCAGGGGTATAAAACAAGCAGCCAACGCCATTTTCTTTAGTCTTTCTTGCTGAGCGGTGCCTGAAGCAGGAGTGTTTCACAAGTGCCAGTCGTCCGACTCCTGAAATATTCGAGTTTGAGTTTCAGAACCGAAATCTTCACTAAAGCTAAGTACCCCGTTGGGGAAACTTTTTTCTTGCTCCATACCGATGTCAGAAAAAGTTAATAATTGTATTACTTGTGGGAAGCAAATACCTCATAAGGATTTTCATTTATATTGTATTCCTTGCCTAGGCCCTGATCACAATGTGCCTGGCTGTCAGTTTTGTGCTAGATTTAACCAACGCACTATTAAGCGTCAGTATATTTTTGCCTCAAAGTATTTTGGAAACAGATTTAACTACCCTGAAATGTCGTCTGATAGCAATCCGACTACCGGAGTACATAAAAAACGCAAAGAAAAGGGCAGAGACAGACAGTCTAGGTCCAAAACCGAAGACAAAGCTTCTCCTAAGCCAGTCGCCGGTACTCGGGCACTTTCGCAGCCCCTGATACCTGCTACTTTCGAGTCGCAGGCCCCTACCGAGGCCCATGTGGAGTCCGGCATGCCGCGAGATACTCAAAGTATTGGACCCACGGATGTATCTCCCTTGGATGGGTCCGGAGCTGCTGAGCAGGCACCAGCTTCTGAGGGTGTATTCAGGCTTCAACATTTTTACATCAAACCAATGACAGCTGCAAAACCAAAGACAAAAGCAACTTCTAAAGCTAAAAACACTGACGCATGAGCCACGTGCACAGGCCACTATGCCTAAAAAACAGATGATCAAAATGGCTGAAGACCTTATTACCTTGATCAGGGTTCCCATCCCCCTCCTGATAAAGAGGCCTAGGCAAGACACTGACTATGAATCTTCAGATCAGGTTTCTATTTTTTCTGATTCCTCATCTGATCAGGAATTATCTATACCTCTCTATGAGGATTCTGATGCAGAGGAATCTATCCCATCTGCATCACCTCCTGAGGATTATTCATTTGGAGAAACCTTGCATACTTTGAGGGAGCATTTTCACTGGGAGTGTCAAGATTTCTCAGAATCAAAAAAGAGGCTCAGGGATTTCCTTCTCCCTCAGCACAGGCCTTTAGCCATACCTTCCTGTTTTAGACATTGTGGATGATGTGTTTTCGGAATCCAGCTTGACCCCTGACTCCTTACCTCCGGCTCCCAGCAAGCCTGACTGATATTACAGACTCCCTGACTCGCACAAATTTTTGTTTGGAAACCCTGCTGCTGATCCTGAAACTATTTCACATGGTCCAAAGGGAGTTAAGGCCTCAACAGCAAAAAATCCTACCCCCTCTGACAGTGATTCAAGGGCACTGGATAGATGGGGAAAAAAGGTTTATACATCTGCAACCTTGGCAATTAGGGCCTTAAACTGCCAGTTTCATATGCTCAAGTATCAACAATATGTTATGGGATTGCTGAAACAGAAAATGATGTTGATTTCTGAATGTGCAGAAAATAAAGAATTGCAGGAATTATTGCATGCAGCTGAACAGGTTGGAAAGCATACTTTGCAATGTGGTTTTGATTCCTTAGAGGCCTCCTGCAGGGCCACAGTTACTGGATCTGTGATTAGGAGGCATGCTTGGCTAAAAGAGCAAAATTTGCCGGATCATGTTAAAGCTAAATTACTGGATGCACCTTTACAGCATGATACTTTATTTGGTATTAAGGCAGAAGAGATTTTAAAGAAAATGGCAGACAAAGCTAAGTCTATGCAAACTGTAAAAGACTTCTTACAAGTGTAGCCACCAAGATTCAGTAGGCACTGGCCTACAAAAATTTGGTCCTTTCCTGTGTCAGACAGAGCTCAAAGGGGCAAATCCAGATGCTCTAAGGGTTCCATATACCAGGCACAAGATTCTTGCAGGTCAAAGCAATGGGGTGCTTCTACCTCCAAATCTGGAGGACATAAAGCGCAACCCTACAAAAAACAGTCCCAATGACTTCCCTCTGTCTTCACCAAGCACTTAATTTGGCAGCACCCTTAGGGGGAAAATTAGCAGTTTTTGCTCAAATTTGGCAGTTAATAACCCAGGACATGTGGGTGCCAAACATAGCATCACAGGGATACAGATTCCATTTCCATACTCTGCCAGTGGCAAACGGTTGGCCGGATCTGCCAAAAAATCAGTGGGCAGAGGCACAAGCAGGTTACGTCCCTCATGGATATGGGGACCATTCAGCTAGTACCAGAACAGGAAAAAGGACAAGGTTTTTACTCTACTGTTCTTGGTACCCAGAAAGGACAAGGTCTGGCGGCCAATACTGGATTTATCAATTTTGAACACATACCTGCACCTACCAAAATTCAAAATGCTGACTTTGCAGCAGCTTCTGCTCATGCTGGGCAAAAATGCTTGGCTGGTGACATTAGACCTAAAAGAGGCATACCTGCATGTCCCAATAAGGGAATCGTGCAGAAGATACTGCCGATTCAAGACTGGCTTAATGCATTACCCATTCTCTGCACTGCCCTTTGGCTTATCTACTGCGCCCAGGGTCTTTACAAAGTGCCTGGCACCAGTAATTGCTTTTTGCAGACAAAGTATACAGATATATCCTTACTTTGACAACTGTCTCATTCAAGCAGAGAACAAGGACATTCTTCTTCAACACCTGGTGTTTGTGAAAAGGCTTCTAACATGCCTAGGGTACGCAATAAACGAAAAGAAATCACAACTGGTACCCTCTGAAAAGTTAACATTCCTGGGTGCAAGCTTGAATACAACTGCCCAAATGGCTTACCTCACGCCAGACAAAGGCAACTGACTACTTACTTCAAACTGATGGCAACAAAAACCCAGTTATCTGCAAGACAAACTCTGCAGGCTTTGGGAAACTTCAGTGGTACCTAAAATGTTTATGGAGTCAACATTGTCACAGTCTGGAAACCATGATTCCTCTCATTCCCTGCCTACAACAGGAGCTTCTATGGTGGGCAAAGGCATGTCACCAAAACATGTCACCAAAACATGGGACGGGCCTTCACTCTACCCCCTACCAGCCAAACGTTAACAGACGCATCAGATTATGCATGGGGGGCCCACATGGCGGGAAGACGCATTCAAGGCATATGAACCCCAAAACAAATGCGTCTACATATCAAACAAAAAGAGATGCTAGCTGTTCAAAATGCCCTGACAGCCTTCAAGGACTTACTTCATCCAGGACAACTACTGATAAAGACGGACAACACCACGGTTATGTGGTATATAAACAAGCAGGGAGGCACGCACTCATATCCCCTTTGCAGATTAGCCATGGCACTGTAGGGCACAGCTTTGACTTACCAAATATATCTTCAAGCTAAATTCCTGCCAGGAAAACAAAATACTCTGACAGGCGATTTAAGCAGAAACCTTATGGACCCCCAAGAGTGGAAACTAGATCCACAAGTCATCAGCATGATAACATGGAAATGGAGGAGTTCGGACATAGATCTACTTTCCTCGTCTCAAAATTATCAATTGAAAAGATTCTGCACAAGGACTTACCACAGACAAGCATGGAAAGTGGATGCCCTATCCTTCACTTGGAAAAACCTGTCAGTTCACACCTTTCCTCCTCTGCCTCTTCTTCTCAGGGTCCTAATAAAAGTCAGACAAGAGAAACCAAAGATGATACTAATTGCCCCGGACTGGCCCCACCAGTACTGGTACCCAGTCCTAAGGAACTTGTCTCAATACCCAGCTTGGACTTTACCTCAAAGACCTCAACTACTGTCCCAGCAAAACAATCAGATCCTGCACAATCAACTACAGCCACTGAACCTGGCAGCATGGCTGATCATGTAGTTATACAAACAACACCTGTCAGTAAAGCTGTGATGGATGTCATTTTGGAAGCCAGAAGGCCTAGTACTAGAAAATCTTATGCTGACAAATGGAAGCGATTCTGTGCTTGGAATCAAGCACAAGGAACTGATACAGCAGAACCAAATATTCCTCAGATTTTACAATACTTGACTGAGATGCTTGACAAAGGCCTATCTTTCTCATCAATTAAAATCCATGCCTCTGCCATTTTGGCTCATTACAATACAGAGCCACCAATCTTTTCTCATCCTTTACTAAAGCAGTATCTTAGAGGAGCCAAAAATTTAAGGCCTCCTAGAAGATCACCAATGCCTGCATGGGACCTTAATTACATGTTGGAAAAGCTCACCCTGCCTCCATTTGAACCAGCTGCTACTGCTGATATAAAGTTCTTATCATGGAAAACAGCTCTGTTCCTAGCAATTACTTCAGCAAGAAGAGATTCAGAGCTACAGGCCCACGTGACTGTGGAGCCTTTTATCATTTTTTACCCAGACAGGGTGTCTCTGAGGACTAATCCTTAATTTATGCCTAAGGTGGTTTCCAGTGTGTCTCTTAACCAAACTATTCATCTGCCAACCTTTTATCCAAATCCACAGAACAAGGGGAGATAATTCTGCATTCCTTGGGCATACACAGACAGCTAAGATTCTACTTGAGCAGGACTAAAGCTCTAAGAAATACTGAGCAATTACTAGTGGCATATGCTGCAGGATCAGAAGGAAAGGCTATTTCAAAGCAGACTATTTCAAAGTGGATAAGCCACTGCATTCGTTTCTGCTACTTGCACCATGGCAGACCTGTGCTCAAGGGCATTAGGTCTCATTCCACCAGAGCTGCAGCTACTTCAGCAGCCTTTCTCAGAGGAGTACCAACCAAAGACATTCTAGAGGCTGCTACTTGGAGTTCTGTTCATACATTTACAAAGCATTATCATTTTCCTCTCTACTCTAAGTCCAGGGCAGGCATTGCCACTGCAGTTCTGCAGGGCCTTATAGCTGCACCTAATGCTGTTTAGCTCCAGCCTCCTATCCATAGCTTTGGGATTCTACCTAAATGTAATGACTGCAACAGTGAAACACGAAGAATATAGTACAGTTGTGTACACTTACCATAAATGTAGATGTTAGAGTGTATTCACTGTTGCAGTCCAGGTTACCCGCCCGCCATCCCCATTTCATTCTGAAGTTTATCTTTCCTTCTCTATCTTCTACAACCTATGTGGTGTATTTGCTTGTAAATGAAGGTAAAGTTTGTATTGATGCATGTATGTATATATACATATATATATATATATATATATATATATATATATATATATATATATATATATATATATAAATAATTTGCTACCTTTTTGGGGGCACCTGACTTGTGGGTCAAGAAAAACTTAAGAAAATGGCATTGGCTGCTTGTTTTATACCCCTGACAACCTGACGTCATGGAAGAGGAGACCGCAACCGACGCAGGACCCAAGACTTTGGAATTCAGGCCGACTGAGGGCAGCCTGCCAGCAGATTACCCAAATGTAATGACTGCAACAGTGAATACACTCTAACACCTACATTTATGGTAAGTGTACACAACTGTACTTTTCCCCCTGTCCTTCTTCACGTGCTGTTCCAATGAGTGATAGAATCAGTTCCCTCTTCCCAGGTGGGAAAGAGGCTTTATTGAAAGATGCTTTTAGCACCAAAGAAAGAAAATGCTTGTAGAGTTTGAATCTTTCTTTCCTTAACCCATTGATGACAGTGTCCAAATCTGAAATGTTGTCACTTCACAACCTATTACCTCTTCTTCCTCATTCAAGTTCTCCTGCAACAATACACTTTAAAAGATGTTTTCCTATTCATTTCCATCCGGACTTCAAGCATTTCTTAAGGTTGTATGTGTCTGAAACACATTATCAGTTCTTTGCTTTACACTTTGGACTATCCACCACACCAAGTGTGTTCACAAAGTGTCTGGCTCAAGTTATAGCTCATTGCAGGATCACTTACTAAGCTGGACATTAATCCCTATGTCACTCGATGGGTTGCCAACTGGCTTACTGACAGAACCCACACTGTAAAAGTAGCCGACTCCAAATCCAGCTCCAGACAAGTGGAGTACCTCAGGGTTCAGTTCTGGGACCACTCTTGTTTGGCATCTATTTCTCTGAAGTACAGGCCAACACTAAGGGACTGTGGCTAACAAAGTTCGCAGATGACTGCAAACTGGGAGCAGTTATTGAATCCCCAAATGATGTGGATATTGTACAGAAGGGCCTTACAGAAACAGATGCTTGGTGCCAGAGCCATGGGCTCGAGCTCAGTGCCAAGAAATGTATAGATGTTATGTGATCCTATCTCGCCTACATTCAATACTGATGGGCTCGGAGCCAATCCCTCGGCTCCGACTTGGCACGCTATGCTATAGAGCGAGGCCTCTTATTGGCTGAGCTATTTCTTATCCCAGGATGCACCACCACTAATCCCCCAGATCTCGTTTGCCGCTTACAAGGTAGGACGTGGTCTCAAACTTGGCTGGGCTAAGTACTGTTTTATTCAGGCTTTTCCTGTCAGGAATTTGCTTATTTTGTACCCAAAAGCTGTTTTAACAGCTATCGTTGTAGTACGAGTGTGTTTATCTAAATCTGTTGAGGAATTTGTGTTTTTTCGTTAAGGGAAGGTTTCCCGTTTAAGTTAGAGGGGCCTTCCCCTATTTTCTATTCCTAGCGTTTTATTTGTGTGTCAAGTACCTGCTTAAGTTAGAGGGTCTTGACCCTCTTTTTTCTGTGTGTTCTGCATATTATTACTGTATTGTTGGTAAAAAAAAAAAAACCCTTTATTTTAAACTTAGAACTGCTAGTTTTTGTCTCTATTATTGTTAATCTTAGAGGTTTGTTAGCATGTCTAAAGAGCATAGACCCTCTGGGTTTGAAAAGTGCGCGAGGTGTGGTTATAAAATGTCCATAACGGACGACCACTCCTCGTGCGTTTATTGTTTAGGCGCCAAGCACCTACAAGAGTCATGTAGCGTGTGTCACGCCTTTTCATCAAGAGTCCTCCAGGAGAGGAAGAACAAATTAATTCTAAAAGGCTTGATTAAGCCATCCTTCGAGGAGGCTTTATCTTCCTCTTCCTCTCCTTCAAAAAAGAAAAAAGCGTCGGTTCCGACCAGTCTGTCGGAACAGACTGCCAAAAAACCTAGGCAGGCTTCTCCATCGGCTCCACGGACTTCGGAGCCGAGGGCGTAACGGTCTGCCTCGATGCCTCCAGTCTCGACCCCTCTGGTTTCGGAGCCGAGGACTGGGGCATCGAGAGGCGGGTCACCTTCATCGGCTCCACTGATATTGGAGCCGATAAGGGTTGCCGGCTCAGACTCTTCCCCTTCAGCGCCGAAGTCCTCATCGGCACCAAGGGAAATTGTTTTGAAATCTCCCTCGGAACCGATAGTAATAGAATCCATTCGGAGCCGGTCCCCTAGTCCTATGGAGCCGATGGAGAAATCGGTTCGGACCCAATCGGTGTCATCTAGATCCTCCAAGATGTCTGATTTCGGACATCGACAGGGTGCTCCTAAGACTCTTCCAGTCTCCGGTGTTTCAAAAGTTAGTTTCGGCTCCAGCCCATTCGGCTTCGGAGCCGATGGTCCACCCTGCTACTATGGTTCCTCCTCCAACAGCCTCGGCACCGTTGGAGCCGGTGCTGGTGGAACCGATGGAGGTTTTAGGGTCGGGCCCGACCCTTACTCCAACTCCGGCTCTTGAGTCGGAGTTCGGTACGCGGACTTCTTCTGTCGGCCCCGGGGGGGACGCTTCGGGACTGATGTTTTCGGTCCCAAGCCTTCCTCTCGGTGCATCGGCTGCGGGAGTGCAGTCTACCGTCGTGGCCACGGAGGTGGGACCCTCCCAGGATTCTGGTGGTCCCGCCTTCAGGGCTATGAGGAGTGCGTTAGCCAAATCATCTTTGGCTACCTCCACGGTCTCCCCAGCTCCTTCCCTGCATACCGAGACTGGGTCTTTGGCAGTCCCCCTGTCCTTAGACAGCGGAGCCCCGGGGCCTGAGGTTACCCCCACTGGGGTTTCCCCCCTCCTGGAGGTCCTTCTGAAGCTTCTTCGGAGGAACCCCCCTCGAAAAGATAGTGCAAGAGGAAGCACGTTGACTCCCCTGATGAGTCTCTTACATCAGACACTGATCTCGATGATGCAGAGGGGTCCCCTAAGTCGTCCTCAGATGATGTCTCCTTTGCAGACATCCTGGAAGCCCTTAAACAACGAGGCGGCTGGCAATCCAAACCCCCTTCTGCTGATGAGTCGGTGTTCCTTAAGGCCTTCGGGCCTCAGCCCTCCGCCTCCTGGGTGTCTCCGCCCTTCGACGAGCTCTTGGACTTGATCTGTCGAAGGGCGTGGGAACACCCAGACTCTGTGGAACCGGTGCCTGCTCGTCCTAATAAATTCCTCTCAGCACCCCCGGAAAAAGAGTTCCTGACTAAAGGTGTGGCTGTAGATGCTTTGGTGGTGGCATCTGCTACCCAGCAAGATGTAGCAGAGGCTTCGACGTCCGTCCATCCTCCTAATAAGGAGTCTAGGAGCATGGATCGGTACGGTAAGCGCACCCTAAGTTCAGCGGCCTTTACATTAAGGTCCTTGAACTATCTCACACACTTTACCAGATTTCAGAGGGATCTGATTAAAGAACTTTCCGATACCCTCTTGGGTAACCTGCCTGAGGAGCTGGCCCAGACGGTTGGCTCTCAGCTGGCTACACTGTCGTCCATTTCAAACTCGTCCATGAGGCTCATTTCTTATGCGGCCGAAGGGGAGAGCAGAGCGGCGGGTACAGGCATTGCTCTACAGAGACGAGCCTGGCTCCGCCTGTGTCATTTTGCGGAGGACTTTAAATCTTCCTTTGCCGACACCCCCTTTGATGGGTCCTCCTTGTTTGGACCCAAGGTAAAGGACACACTGACCCGCTGCGAGCAAGAAGGTAAGACTCTGACTGCCGTAGGGGCACGATTTTCCACTCCCTTTCGGCCTTACCCCAAGGCTAAAAGAGGAGGGAAAATGTGGTTCCGTAGATCTCAGAAGTCTTACCCCTCACAGCAGGACGATCCCCCTTCCAGAGGCAGGGGAGGGGGAAACTCTTCTGGAAGACGCCGTCCCAGAGGCGGCAGAGGCCCTCGCAACACTGGAGACCGCGAGTCCTTTCATGGCTCTTCAGCCTTTCACAGTCCCTGAGGGATTGCCCGACTGTGCAGCTCCGGAGCCAGTCGGGGGTCGTTTTTCGAGGCACCTAAAAGCCTGGGAAGGTATCACTCAGGACCGATGGGTGCTTCGAATTATCGCCGGAGGTTATGCCATCCCTTTCTCTCACTCCCCACCTCAGTCCCGGACCCGCTACCCAGTCAACGGGAAACTGCAGCCTCAGAAGTTTCAAAGCTGCTGCAAAAGGAAGTCATCCAACCGGTCCCCGCAGACCAGATCGGATTAGGGACTTACTCAAGATTCTTTTTGGTGCCAAAAAAGACCGGGGACTTGAGGCCCATTTTGGATCTCATTATTCTAAACCGTTCATTAAAAAAGTCCAAGTTCCGAATGGTCACCCTACAAACCATTCTCCCATTGCTGGAGAAAGGTGTTTGGATGTGCTCCATAGATCTCAAGGACGCTTATTACCATATCTTGGTACATCAAGCGTCCAGGAGACATCTGCGCTTCAGCCTAGGAGGCAGTCATTTTCAGTTCCGTGCGTTGCCCTTTGGTCTCACCACAGCCCCCAGGGTGTTCACCAAATGTTTGGCGGTAGTGACTGCTCACCTGAGAAGTCTAGGATTCCAGGTGTTTCCGTATCTAGACGACTGGCTCCTAACTGCCACCTCCAAGCATCTACTATTGCGGAGCCTACAGGCCACGATATCACTGGGCAATTCCCTTGGAATCACCTTCAATTGGCCAAAGTCTGTGTTGCTGCCATCTCAACGCATAAGATTCATCGGAGTAGAGAGAGACTCAAACCGAATGCGGGTCTATCTGCCTACAGACAGGATACAAACCATACAGGCTCAAGTTCGAGCCTTACTTCCCAGATCCAAAGCCCCAGCCAGAATGGTTCTGCAGCTATTAGGATCCATGTCTGCCACGGTTCTTCTAGTTCCCCTAGCAAGATTGCACATGAGAATCCTCCAGTGGCTTCTTTCAGCTCAGTGGTCCTTTCAGGAACTCCCTCTCAGTCACCTCATATGGATCACGGAAACCTGCAAACGGGACCTTCGCTGGTGGCTGGTGCCCTCCAATCTGGATCAGGGACGACCCTTTGTTCTACCTCCTCCTGTGGCCACTTTGACCACGGACGCCTCCCAGATGGGGTGAGGGGGGGCATTCCCTGGGCATGTCAGTCCAAGGCAAATGGCATTCGGAAGAGACCCTACTTCATATCAACATCCTAGAAATGAGGGCGGTGCTTCTGTCCCTTCAAGCCCTTCACGATTACCTCCCTCAGGGCGTAATTGCCATTCACTCCGACAACATGTCAGTGGTCTGGTACCTGAACAAACAGGGAGGGACCAGATCCTATCCCCTTTGCAGAGAGGCCATGAGAGTTTGGGAATGGGCAGTGTCGACCAAACGCTTTCTAGTGGCGACTCATATCCCGGGCAAGTCCAATGTGATAGCCGACAGACTGAGCAGAACTATCCTCTCTCCACACGAATGGTCTCTGAACATTACAGTTGCAAATCAGATTTTCAGCAAATGTGGAGTTCCGTGTTGCGACCTCTTCGCGACTCCGCTGAATGCGAAGTGCAAAAAGTTTTTCTCCCTCACCCCGGCTCCGGGGAAGAGCCCTATGGAAGCACTAGCCCGTCCGTGGCCCACCGGCTTGCTTTATGCCTTCCCTCCAGTTCCTCTCCTTCCCAGGGTGATCCAAAAGGCATCTCTCTTGGGGAGCAAAATGATCTTAGTTGCTCCTTACTGGCCTCGTCAAGTATGGTTCCCCTATCTTCGGAAATATGCTCTGGAAGGTCCATGGTTCCCGGATCAAATCCCAGACCTATTGGTGCATCAGTCGGGACTATTCCACCAGTCCCTACACACCTTAAAATTGACGGCTTGGCTCCTCCTCTTCCGACTATAGTCAGGAGTCATACATTGGATCCAGAAGTTGTACACATTTTATCTTCGGCCCACAAGTCTGCTACAAAGAAATTGTATTCTAGCAAATGGAAAAGATTTGCTATTTGGGCTCAACTCTGGGGCCTGGATCCCATCACTATTCCTGTTTCAGAAGTACTGAAATTTCTAACTTCTCTTTTCAATCAAGGCTCTTCAGTCTCTACCATCAAGGTTCAATTGGCAGCTATTTCCAATTTTCACGAATCTATAAACCCACCTTTAATGAGCAACAGATTGTGTAAGACCTTCTTGAAAGGTGCTGCACTTTTAAGACCTCCGATTTCTCATCCTGCTCCTCCATGGGATCTCGATGTGGGGTTACGCACCTTAACTTCCTTCCCCTTCGAACCGGCAGCGACATGTGATTTAAAATTTCTATCGTGGAAGACTGCCTTTCTGGTGGCAATTACTTCTGCCAGAAGGGTTTCAGAGCTTCAAGCTTTGTCTGTAAAACCTCCGTACTTGGTTTTTCACAAAGACAGGGTATCTCTCAGTCCAAATCCATCTTTTGTCCCTAAAGTTTGTTCCAGTTTCTGCCTACAACAATCATTAGAACTTCCAGTCTTCTTTCCAAAGTATTCTAACAAAGCGGAATTCATATTCCACACATTAGATGTCCATAGGCAGTTGCGTTTTTATTTAGAGAGGACCAAACAAACAAGGAAAACAGATCAGTTGTTTGTATCCTTTGTGGACAATACATTGGGCAAAGCCGTCACAAAGGTCACTATTGCCAAATGGATCAGGGACTGTATTACTCAAGCTTATTCTTATTCTAACAAAGAGCTTACCACCTCTGTCAAAGCTCATTCTACAAGGGCTATGGCTACTTCGATAGCATTTCATTCTAAGCTTGCCATTAGTGACATTTGTGCTGCGGCTACATGGTCTTCCCCGCACACTTTCATTTCCCACTACAAATTGGATGTGGCATCTAGAGGACGAGCTTCATTTGGTTCCACAGTGCTCAGGAGTGTTTTCCAATGAGCCACCCAGGATTTAGGTGCTAGGGACGCTGTCCCATCATTATTGAATGTAGGCGAGATAGGATCACATAACATCTTTTAGTTATGTACTTACCATAACTTTAGATGTTTGGGATCCATCTCGCCTACATTCCCAATAACCCACCCTCCTTCCCCCTTCCTTGGAGATCAGAGGATATCAGAAGGTCCGAATCCTGTTGTTTCATCTTGAAACATCTAACAATGTTATATAAACAAGTTGTGCATGTGTGCATGAATGCGGACAAACAAGATCTGGGGGGTTAGTGGTGGTGCATTCTGGGATAAGAAATAGCTCAGCCAATAAGAGGCCTCGCTCTATAGCATAGCGTGCCGAGTCGGAGCCGAGGGATCGGCTCCGAGCCCATCAGTATTGAATGTAGGCGAGATGGATCCCAAACATCTAAAGTTATGGTAAGTACATAACTAAAAGTTATCCCCTTTGGGAAAAAACATGTACCCGTGAATTTACCACATAGGTGGCAGTACACTAAACACCGAAAGTGTGATGGGGACACAGGTGGACAGTGGTCTCACCTTTGATAACCACATCGCCACAACAGTCAGGAAATCCTTCTATGTGGCACACCTCATCACTTGGGACTTTTCATCCAGAAAAAAGGAGGTCATTGTCCCACTGTACACATCCCTCATTAGACCCATTATAGAATACAACACCCCATTTGGTATGTACCTTTCAAGACATCTGCAACAACTGGAATGGCCACAGAAATACCTCACTAAAAGAATCACAGACCTAAAGCAGATGCCCTCTGTTGACAGTCTAAAAAAACTCCACCTATACTCTGTCGAATATAGTCTACTCAGAGGGATCTCTGCTTAACATACAAGGCGATGTCAAACCCAGAGCTGTTGGACATGCCACACTTAAAGAAATACCAATCCCTCAGAGACGCATGCACCAGGGATCTAAACCTTGTCATCGCAATGAACAAAACATGCTGGAGGGATCGGTTCCTGACCCAGAGACTCCCCCAACTGTGGAATAGACTGCCCGTACATGTCAAGCAGAGCACCTCTTTGGATGGGATAGGAAATTCACCTTGGGGGTCATGTCAGTCGCCCTGCTAGACAGGGGTCCAGGGAAGTGAATACTGTGGGAAGAAATAGCCAGGGAATTGTTATGGCTAGGCTTATATAGGCCCTAGGAACAATAGCCTAGTACCAACCTATGAACATGGTATTCACATTTATTTTATATTTGGACAACTTGCTTATCTTTGCAGAGTTTTTCTTTTTCAAGGTGTTAGGAATTCGTGGGTGAGAGATCTCTTGCACAAACTGGGATTCCAAGAGAACATTCAAAAGACTTTCTTGACTCCTCCTTACAGGATTATGCTTGTGGGATATCAACTAAACACCACAGTTCAGAGTCTTTCTTCCACAGAAATATTGTTTATTTTCCACTCGGGATTTCAGTCAGAGTGAGGGAATACCTCAGGATTCTGGGTCTCTTGGCATCTGTGATTCTCATACTTCCCCTGACAAGACTCCACATGAGATTGATACAGTAGTATCTGAAGTCTGTTTTGTCCCGGCACCAACAACCTTTGCCTTTTCAAATTCCAGTGCTGGGATTTTTCAGAGAAAAATCATTTGGCGGAGACCGCAAATATCCTTAAATCAAGGTCTCCCCTTTTCCTGTGTTCCAAAGCAGTCAGGCACCACAGACACCTCAGACTTTGCTTGTGGAGCTGTTTAAAGAAGGATAAAAGTGCAAGATATGTGGAGCACAAAGGACAGATGCAAGCACAGAAGTTGTATAAAAAAAAAAAAAAAAAAAGATGCACGCACATAAATTATAAAATAGATGCTTGCCTTATTCAAGACACTTAACTCTCTGAATCATCTTTGGTCCCCAGCATCTCTTCCCTTTGTTATTAACAATATCACAGCTATGTGGAATATCACCAGGTAAGGGTGCAGACTAGCTATGTTGGCTTTGGATTCAGCTTCACAGCAGAATCTCGTGCTACACGCATCTTATGTTCCATCAGAGCAAAACTGTGTGGCAGACAAGCTGAGCAAGTCAAGGGCAGACCCCCACAAATGGAAAGTAGATTAGGGCATCTTCCAAGATTTGATCCATCTGTGGGGAATTCCTCAAGTTAGACCTATTTGCCTCCTCTCTCAGCAATCAGCTAGCAAAATTCTACTCCAGGACTCCATGCAAGAAGGCCTGGAAGACGGATTCATTTTCTTTTCCTTGGGCAAGATCATTGTGGTGACTCCCTTCTGGCTCAGGCATCCATTGTTCTCCCTTCTTTTGGAAATCAGAGACAATTACCACAAGCTTCCCCACAGATTGGATCTACCCGCACAAGAACCGGGGTGTTTGATACACCCCAACATCAATCAGCTTTGACTGCCAGGATAATAGGATCTTAATTCCTTTTAGGCACCTGTTTACTGAGGGTCAACAGCAGGTACTAATGAAGGCAAGAAATACTGCTACTAGGAAAGTATATATTAGCAAATGGAAAAAGGTTTTCTTGTTGGTGTCAGCAACATAACTAGCACCCATTCAGGGCTAGTTGTCCTCTGATTTTACAATATGTGTGTGTGTTAGTATCCTGTGGGCTTTCTTGCATCGCTATCAAGGTCCATCTGTTGGCCATTTCAGCGGGTATGCCCATAGATCTTAACCTTTCTATGCATTCTCACATTATAATGTTTCTTAAAGGACTTTTGCATAAGAGGTCTCCAAGAAAACTAGTGATGCCTCATTGGGATCTTAATTTTGTGTAGAGATGCTAACACTTGCTCCATTTGAACCAGCTGATGTGGCTAACTTAAGGTTCTTAACATGGAAAACTGTTTCAGTGATTGTTCTGAACTCTGAACTCTGCAAGAAGGGTATCTGATTTGCGAGCTCTTATGACGAGTCAGCTCTTTTCCACAGAGATGGGGTTTCTTTGACAACTGATAATTTTTTAATGCCTAAAGTGGTATTCTTTTTTTTTTAAGCCAAACTATCTCCCCATTTTCTTCCTGACCCCAAAAATGAGGGAGAAGGAGTACTCCATACTTTTCCACAGGTAGCTCCAGTACTATTTTGCCAGAACTAAGTCTTTCAGATCTTTGTATCAGTTGTTTATTTCTTGTGAAGGTAAGAAGGAAGAATAAACGTGTGTTGTATTCACCACAACAAAGCTACTCCAGGCAGAGGCAAGGCCCACTGTACAAGGACTTTGCTTCATCTATGACTTTTTGGAAAGGGTTGGATTCTAGAAGTGTTCTAGAAGCTGCAACTTGGTGCTCTGCACATACATTTACAAAGGCATTGTAAGCTTGATTCCTTTCTCTAGGTCTAGATCAAGCTTTACAAGGTCTATTCTCCAGGGACTCATGGACTCATCTCCTTCCGCCTCCCAAATGTGTTGAACTAGGATAATCTACTCTTATAATTAAGGCTACTGCAGCAGTGGTTAGTATAATGAACATGCTACAGTTGTGTAAATAAACTTACCTTAATAATAGATGTTCAAATGATCACTGATGCAGTAGCATCTCTTTTCCTTCATCACCCTTGTTTTTTGTGTGTTATTTTTGCCAAGGTGTGGTTGTTCATTTATTTGTTCTTCCTAGCTTCATCTTTTCAGGGTTCATCCTCCCTTTCTCTGTTGACAGGAAAGCTCTGAAGGGCTTGACGCACAAATTTGCCTTTTATTCAGGTCAGCTTGACATGCCTGACAGTTTGGATATGTGGAAGGTGCTCTGAAGCTTTGAAAGCTGACTGGCTGTTATAGCCTTCACAAAATATAACTCATTTAGCTAAGGCTACTGCAGCAATGATCATTCAAACATCTACTGTTATGATAAGTTGATTTACACAGCTATACTTTTTCTCTCTTAGACTTGGTGGTACCACCCAACCAACCACCAAATGAAGACTATCTGTAGAGGCTGCTCCAGGGCCAGTCTCCTTCAGCTAGAAAAATTCCCAATAATTCCTTGCAAACTGACTCTGCTGAGAAGGCTCATGCATTTAGGTTCATAGATGTGTACTAGGCTAGTGGCCCTGGGGTCTTTACAAGCCTAGCCATAGGATTACACTGGCATAGTGCCACCCAACCTTAGTTTCCAGTGCCTCTGTTGAGTAGAGCCACTGGAGTTATCCACGCGGTGAATTTTCGGTTTCCCATCCACTCATCAAGATTTCTCTGCTTGACATGTATGGGGAAGTCTGTTCCATAGCATGAGCAGACTCTGGGTTATGAACCTGTCCCTCCAGCATGTTCTGTTAATTGTGGTAATGAGGTTGAGGTCTCTGGAGCGTGTGGTGTGGAGGGATTGGTATTTCTTTAGATCTAACATTTCTAACAGTGCTGGGTTAGACATGGCTTTGTAAGTCAAGCAGAGATTGCCTCTAAGTAGGCGATATGAATACCTCCTGACTTTTACTAGTACCTAAATAGCTGTTGTACATGTACTGTCTTATGGTAAACTCATGAATAAATGTCTTTGGTGGAACTCCAGTATTAAAAAATGTGCAACAAAAAGAGAAAAATAATGAACATGTTTCAAGAGGCTCCCATCCTTTTTACCTCAAGACTGCACGGATGTATAGCAGCAAAGAACATAATATAAAACAGAGTATACGCTTAAGGTTGCTACGGATATCAATGGAAACTATAAGCTAAACTCATCTTCAGTTATATCAGAAAATTGAAGAATAGTATCCACCAATCCCGCACTTGAGCTCAACCACAATATTGCACATTCTAATCCCAAGGATCTAACCACTGCATATATTAGGTAAATTTAGTGCTAACTTTACACTGCCTACCCACAGTATTCCCACTATCCCTGATAATTTAGCTTCCCCTGAAAACACCTTGGAACAAGTATTAGAATCCCTGTCAAAGGCTGAAAATAGTACTTCATTGGACCATTCAAAGTACTAGGCTGCATTCTCATCAGTGCCAAGTATGCACTTTCTGACCTGTACTTAAACTGTTCAGTCATCCTATCCACTGGGTTTGTGTCTGGTGCTTGGTGAACAGCTGCTGTCTTTCCACTACACAAAGGGTAGCCCCTCTCTGGACTCCGGTAGTTATAGGCCTTTCAGACTCGCCAGCTTCATATTCAAAGCCATGGAACATATCTTAGTAGAAGTCATTTATGCAGATATAGTCAACTTAACTGATCTGGACCCCAGTCAGTTTGATTTTGTGGGGGCAAATCCTGTCTCTTGAATCTAGTAAACATCTTTGAAAAGGTTACAAAGGATGCTGCTAGTGGTGACTCTGTACACTCTTTATTTTGACCTGGCCAAGGCTTTTGAAACTATCCCCCATGCTAGAGGGAAATGTGCAAGAGTCAAGTGGGTTAAGTTGCTCCTTCCAAAAGAACAAAGTGGTCTGGGATTACCTGATTTTGAAGGGGTATTTCAGAGCTACATAGTTAAGGCTCCTATACGTAGCACAAGCAGAAAGCTATAATTCAAAGTGGAAATGGATGATGATGAAACGGGGATGGTCAAGAAATGAGAGACTGATTTTGGATGAAGATTCTTAAGGAGAATAATAACAACCATACAGAATATTGTATTCGTAAAGTAGCAGAAAGTATTCTAGGAACTAAGCCAACATGGAAATAAAGCAAGGAGATTCAGCCAATAGGGATGACTGCAGTTGGAGATGCAGAGAATAGGCAAGAGGTGACTGGAATTTACTGGAGAAAACAGACGAAGGAACCAATGTATTGAGAGCAAATAGAGAGGGAAAGGTAACTGAATGGGAAGATGCTAATAATTCATTTGGACTGCAGGCAAGAGATTGTCTTCCCTATTAAGGATTGATATTGGAGTATAGGCAAAGAGAAAGAAACAGGAGGATCATAAGTGAAATACCAGCACTGGTAGATGTTTTAGTATAATCTAGAATGGAAGCTTTTATTAAAAAAAATGGATAATTAGTAGGGCATGTGAAATATTGCATGATAACTATATGAATCAGTCAGTGGAGGTTAGAAAGGACAGGGAAGAGAAATTGGGAAAACAATTCACAAAGATGCAGTGGTAGGATAATATGTATGGCTCCCCAGTATGCAACAAAGTCTAGATGATTTTAGGATCTTTGCTTGGAAGTGTTTGCATAGGTATTTTTTATAGCCCAAACTGGCTCCCAATAATTTTTCCTCAGGTAGACTGCAAATGTTGGAGGTGTGATGGGAAAGAGGTAATTAGGAACATATTTTTGGGACTGTAATGAGTTAGCAGACTTAAATATTCCCTACATATTACTGTATCAGAAACACTGGGTGAGCAAATTGATGTAACTAAATAAATTATTTTATGAGCTGTGATACAGAATTGGAAGTGCCTAGACATAGTAAGGCCTTGCCGAGTTTAATTCTGGTGGCTGCCAAAAAAGCAGCTAATAGAAAATAGAATTCAAAGTCTAAATCAACCATACTAGAAGTAGTGAATATAGTGACAGAGATGAAAGAACTGGAAGTGGGAGCTTTGCACACTACGTAGTAGGAGCAAACTACATAGAAGAAAATGGGAATCAAGAGAACAATACATGCAGAATAATGTTCTGGTGGAGGAATGAGGTTTAAGGGAAGGCAGGAATTGAATGAGCTATGTAATGTTTGACTGATAATGACTGTACAGAACATTATAAATGTATGTTTGCAACTGAAAAGAAGTCGTGATTGCCAGTGTCATAAGTGATGATTTAGTAAAGATTTTTTTAAACAAAAAAAAATATATAAATCCCCGCGTTGTCTTCTAGACTGCAAATTAGATATCCATCAGATCCCAGGTTGTGAAATTAGTCAGTACTCTCCATGAATGAAAAACAATAATTACTATACTACATGGATTTGTGCTGGGCCATCTCCTTTTGGCCATTTATTTTGCATGCATCCAAACCAATATACAAGAACTGCCGTTTGAGCAAGTTTGCTGATGACTGCAAACTGGACAGTGTAATCCACTTAACCACTGATGAACCACTCCAGCAAGGGCTGTAAAATTTACATACCAGGTGTACTGAAAGCTGTCTTACACTGCAAAAAACTGCAGAGTTTTAGCATTCACCAAAAAGTTTCTCCCACCTCTTTTGTTATAAATGATACTCGTCTGCATAGAGCATTAATCATAAGAGATCTGGGCACTTATGTAGACATCTCTCTAATTTGATCATCATGTTTTCACTATAGCCAGAAAATCCTTCCAACTCGCTCTCTTAATTTCCTAAGCAATGTCTTCAATATCCAAAGAAATTAGCTTACCACTGTACTCTTCCCTTATAAGATCCATCACTGAATCTTTGGTATGTACCTATCCAAGCATATTGTTCTAATGGAAAGGCCCTAAAGATTTCTGGCTAAGAAAATTACTGACCATAAATCCTTCAGTTATCCCAGTAAATTAGTATGGGTCTCCTTACACTGAGTAGTCTACTGGCTGCTGCATTGTGACCTGTATCTCGCTTTTCTAGTCATGAAAGACCCAGTCCTGTTTGGCCTCCTATTTCTTCAGAATACCACAAATACCCGCACTAGGGCCCTAAGTCGACACCAACAAATAGCAAGACTAGCTGTACAGATAGGCTTTTTACTCAACATATTTCCAGCCTATGCAATGAATTGCCACTGCAGATCAAAGTATTACTTTGGCTGTCTGTAAGGCTAGTTTTCAGGATTGGATGAGTAGATATACATTTACTGTGACATGTAATAATTAAAAATGTAACCATAGAGAAAGTATTCATCTTATTACAGTATCATATATTGAGCACATAGCAACTTTTTTTCCACAGACAAGAATGCATTTGGCTGGCTCTCCTACTGTCACATGGGCAGTCATCGGTTGCAAGTTCATAGGTAGATACTAGGCTATCGGCCCTGGGGCCTATACAAGCCCAGCCAAAAGGTACCCTGGCTTTTGCCACCCAAGAAAATGATTGGCTCCGATGCAGCCCCTGACTACCGCAGATCTGGAACCCGAGACCACTACGGAAATTTTGACGGAATGTACCAGGCCGACGCAGCCTTTTACTTCAGGCCCTTCCGACGACTTTGCTTCTAAAGACGGTGCTACAGAAACGCCATCTTTTTCGGAAGGCGTTTTCAGACCGACGACTCTTACCATTAAAACGTTTTCTAAGTCGAAGACTCCTTCTAAATCTAAAAGGACTGCACTTCAGTCTCCTGTCCAAGGCCCTATGCCTAAGAAACAGATGCTCAAAATGGCTGAAGATTTGATTTCTTTAATCAGGGGTTCACAGCCCCCTCCTGACAAAAGGCCTAGACAAGAGGAAGATTATGCTTCCTCTGAGCAAATGTCCATTTCTTCAGACTTTTCTGAGGACCAAGACTATTCCTTCTCTCCTTATGAAGATTCTGATGCTGAGGACTCTATTCCCTCAGCTTCTCCTCCTGAACACTACTCCTTTGGGGAAACTTTACACACTATGAGGGAACATTTTCACTGGGAAGGTCAGGACTACTCTGATTCAAAGAAAAGGCTCCGAGAGTTTCTTTTATTCCCCAACACAGACCACTTGCCATCCCACCAGTTTTGGACATTGTGGATGATGTCTATTTAGAATCCAGTTTCAACCCAGACTCTCTGCCTCCTGCTCCGGCTAAGCCTGACAGATACTACAGAGTGCCTGATTCCCACAAATTTCTTTACAAAAGCCCAGTAGCTGACCCAGAGACCATCTCCCAGGGTCCCAAGGGGGTTAAGGCTTCTATGGCTAAAAACCCAGTACCTTCTGAGAGGGATTCCAGAGCACTAGACAGATGGGGGAAAAAGGTTTACACCTCAGCCACACTAGCTATGAGGGCTCTGAATTGTCAATTTCATATGCTTAAGTATCAGCAATTTCTAATCTCTCAGTTAAAGCAAAGAATAACCACTCTCCCTCAACAAACTGAATTGAAAGACGTACAGGATCTGTTGCACGCCACTGAGCAGGTGGGCAAACATACCTTACAATGTGGGTTTGATTCTTTGGAGGCCTCCTGCAGAGCAGCTGTCACTGGGTCTGTTATCCGTAGGCATGCTTGGTTAAAGGAACAAACTCTGCCTGATCATGTTAAAGCAAAACTACTAGATGCTCCCTTACAGCAGGATGTTCTTTTTGGAGTTAAAGCAGAAGAAGTTTTAAACAAAATGGAAGATAAGGCAAAATCTATGCAGACAGTCAAAGATTTCCTACAAGTACAACCCCCTCGCTTCAGCAGAAACTGGCCAACAACAAATTGGTCCTTTCCAGCCACTGACAGACCGCAGAGGGGTAAATGCAGATGCCCAAGGGGCAGAGAACAACCACAAGCCCAGTATAAATCTCGCCAATGGGGCATTACAACACAGAAGGGAGGAGAAGACAGGTCTCAATCCACCAGAAGGCAAACTCAATGACTTGCACCTCATCTGGCCAAGCAATACTCTCTTGGCAGCCCCCTTGGGGGGGAAAACTCGCACTTTTTGCAGACAACTGGCACATTGTCACAAAGGACAAATGGGTCCTAGACATAATTTCACGAGGATACAGATTCCACTTTCACACCTTGCCAATGAAAAGAGGAATGCCAAACCTGCCACAAAATCAATGGGCAGAGGCACAAAAGCAAATTACAGCTCTCATGGACATGAGAGCCATTCAACTGGTACCTACTCGAGAGCAAGGCCAAGGATTTTACTCAAGACCCTTTCTAGTGCCCAGAAAGGACAATGCCTGAAGACCAATTCTGGACCTTTCAATTCTAAACACTTACTTGTACCCAAATTCAAGATGCTAACACTACAGCAGCTACTTCCCATGTTGGGCAAGGAAGCATGGCTGGTAACGTTAGACTTCAAGGAGGCATACCTGCATGTCCCTATCAGACAAAGTTGCAGAAGATACCTCCGTTTCATTGCAGGTTCAACCCATTACCAATTCTCTGCACTGCCCTTTGGCTTATCTACTGCGCCCAGAGTTTTCACAAAATGCCTGGCACCAGTAATTGCATACTGCAGACAAAGAGGAATTCAAATATATCCATACATGGACGACTGCCTCATCCAAGCAGAAAGCAAAGACATTCTCTTACATCATCTGGCCTTTGTAAAGCATCTACTAAACTGCCTGGGGTACACAGTAAACGAAAAGAAGTCAAAACTAGTACCCTCATAAAAAATGACATTCCTGGGTGCCAGCTTGAATACAACGGCCCAGAAGGCTTATCTTACGCCAGGCAAGCAACTACAACTAACTCAATATTTCAAGACAATGGCAACAAAGACCCAATTAACTGCAAGAAAAATTCTGCAGGCTTTGGGCTTCTTGCATTCTAATAATACCATTTGCAAAGCTGCATATGAGGAAATTACAGTGGTACCTAAAAAGCGTATGGTCTCAACACAGCCACAGCTTGGACACAATGATATCTCTCATTCCCTGCCTACAACAGGAATTTCTATGGTGGTCACAGGCATGTCACCTCAACAACGGTCAGCCTTTCACCTTGCCCCCCAGCCAGGCAAACTATCACAACAAATGCTTCAGACTATGCCTGGGGGGCACACATGGTAGGGCAATGCGTTCAAGGCCTATGGACTGCAGATCAAAGAAATCTGCACATAAATCAAAAAGAGATGCTAGCTGTACAGAAAGCTCTGACAGCCTTCAATGATCTGTTACATCCAGGACAACTTGCAATAAAGACAGATAACACCACAGTTATGTGGTACCTAAACAAACAAGGGGGTACACATTCCTACCCTCTATGCAGGCAAGCAATGATCTTATGGAACACAGCTCTGGCCTACCAAGTCCAGTTACAAGCTCAATTCCTGCCAGGACAGAAGAACACATTGGCAGACGACCTCAGCAGAAACATCAAAGATCCCCACGAGTGGAAACTAGACCCACAGATATTTGCAATTATAACTCAAAAATGGGGTCTTCCAAACATAGACCTGTTTGCCAGTCCTCAAAACTAGCAACTGACAAAATTTTGTACAAGGTCATTTCACCACCAAGCTTGGAAAGTGGACTCTCTCTCTCTTTCAGTTGGAAAAACCTGACAGCATATGCCTTCCCTCCATTACCTCTCCTCACAAAGATTCTTTTGAAGGTCAAAAAGGAGAGACCACGACTGATTCTCATAGCCCCAGACTGGCCACGCCAGCACTGGTACCCGCTATTGAAAAATATGGCCCACAGCCCACCATGGATATTGCCTCAAATACCCCATTTGCTCACACAACAAAACAAACAGATTCTTCACAGCCAGCTCAAAACTTTAAATCTGGCTGCATGGCAAATCAACTAAATATCCAACCAGCTCCTCTTTCACAAGCAGTTCTGGATGTTATTCTGGAAGCCAGGAGGCCAAGCACCAGGAAGGCTTATTCGGACAAATTGAAAAGGTTTTGTGCCTGGAACCAAGCTAAAGGCCAAGACACAATTCAGCCTCTCATGCCTCACATTCTACAGTATTTAGCTGAGATGTTGCACAAAGGACTTTCCTTTTCCTCAATTAAAGTCCATGCTTCAGCTATTTCAGCTCACTACAACACGGATCCACCTTTATTTTCACATCCACTTCAAAGGCAGTTCCTCAGAGGGGCAAAGAACATTAGACCACCCAGGAGAGCTCCTACACCAACATGGGACCTCAACTTTGTTCTGGAAAAACTAACGCTACCTCCCTTTGAACCAGCTTTCTCTGCAGATCTTCAGTTCCTATCATGGAAGACTGCCCTGCTCCTAGCAATAACTTCAGCTAGGAGAGTCTCAGAGCTACAGGCACTAATGGCAGTGGAACCTTTCCTCATTTTTCATCAAGACAGAGTTTCTCTATGAACTAATCCTACCTTTATGCCTAAGGTGGTTTCCAGTGTAGCTTTAAATCAAACCATCCACTTACCCACCTTCTTCCCCAATCCACAGAACAAAGGTGAGAGACTCCTGCATTCCTTGGACATTCACAGGCAGCTTCGTTACTACTTGGACAAAACTAAGGCTTTCAGAAAAACTGACCAGCTCTTTGTATCCTATGCTACAGCTTCTCAAGGAAAGGCTATATGTAAGCAAACCATTTCTAAATGGATAGGTCATTGCATACGGTTCTGCTATACCCATCATGGGAAACCAGTTCCTGCTACCATTAGATCCCACTCTACCAGGGCAACAGCTACCTCTACAGCCTTTCTCAGGGAGTTCCAACCAAGGAAAGTTTAGAAGCTGCAACTTGGAGTTCAGTACACACCTTTACCAAACACTATCACCTACCTCTTTACTGTAAGTCCAGGGCGGGCTTCGCCACTGCAATTCTGCAAGGCCTTATTGCCTCCACTAACCCTCTATGATTCCTCCCCCCTACCTTAGCTTTGGGATTCAACCCAAGTGTGATGACTGCAGCAGGGTAACACGATGAACATTGTACAGTTTTGTACCTACCATAAATGTAGATGTTCGAGTATTCACCCTGCTGCAGTCCAGGTTACCCTCCCTCCATCCCCTCTGATCTACTGGCAAAATCTCTACTATACCTTACTGATGTATTTGCTTATAGCTGAAGGGATTTTGTGTTTGTGCAGTGTTTACTCCATTTGGTACTAATTCTGACCACCTTTTTGGGGGTACCTGACATCTGGGGCAAGAAAAACTGAAGAAAATGGCGTTGGTTGCATTATATATACCCCTGGCGCACTGACGTCAGGGAAGAGGCAACAGCAACCGACGCCAGACCAAGACTTTGGAATTCCGGCCGACTCCGGGACCGCCTGACGACAGGATAACCCAAGTGTGATGACTGCAGCAGGGTGAATACTCGAACATCTACATTTATGGTAGGTACAAAACTGTACTTTGTCACTGGTCTGAAGTCGGAGTTGGAGTCTGCTGCTTTCACAGTTTGGGTTCTGTCAGTGAGCCAGTTGGCAACCCATCTTGTGACATAGGGATTTATACCTAGTTTATACCTAGTTTAGTGAGTTTATCTATAATTCCAGAGTGGGGCAAGATCTAGATAGGCTGTGTGAACCACTTTACCCTTGTCTACGGACCATTCACTTTTTGTAACTTTTTGAATTCTGCAATAGATAGTTTAGGCCTTAATCCAACCTTAAGTAATCTTGTTTTAGTAAGGGGAGAAAGGTTTTTAAACAATGCAAACAAGAACATCCACTGTAATGACAGCCCCTATAAATGGGGACTAGGTAAGCCACTAGATGTTTTGCAGATCACAGCCAAAAGTTGTTAATGGTAGATGTCTAAATGTAAGTCATTGACTTGCAAAAATAAATAATAGATAACATAGCCATGGGAAAAGTCTTCAGTTATTTACAGTATCATGTATTGAGTACTAAGTTACTTCTTTTTTCCGCAAACCAAACAGTGTGCATTTGGCCAGCTCACGTCCTGCCACATGGGTAGCCTTATACTTAAGTTGCAGAAAATCTGTATGCAGTGGTTCACAGACATGGCCCATTCTGGACTGCAGATGGACTGTGAAAGGAGTACAGAGTCATGACATTTTCAGATCCCCTACCCAGTGTTCTTAGTCTTAGAAACCATAATTCACCACTCGTGTGGTTCTTGGTCGGTGGGCTCCCTAATTTGTCAGTTTTATCTGTGACTCCCAATCTCAATCCCTCCCTCTGCTGCTGTGGCGCTGTCTCCGTCACATCTGTACAGGTCTGAAGACATTCCAGTTTAAGCCAGTAGGGATGAGCCATGAAGCGGGATATGTAACTTTCATGTTGGTAAAATGTGAGGTGGACTGAGACTAGGCTTGACACTGATCAGAGATGAGGTGAAAGGCCAAGTGAAAATGCCTGAAGATACATTTCCTCAGTGAAGCCATTTGTAATTTAAAATGAAGATGTCTACTGATAATGTGAGCTGTTTGTTACTGGGATTTCATGCTGGGGCAGAGATGCTTTTGCTGGCATGATGTCATCATTGGATTGCTGTACAGGAGAAGTCTGACAACTTTGATTGCTGAATCACACTTTGCACTGAGGAAAATGGTAGTGTGGCAGAGTGAATTGTTTAACATCTTTTAAAGGTGTTTAAGTAGGGCTGCAGTTAGCTAATGTTTGGCAACAAGAGGTGTGTGTTTAAAGCTTTTGAAAAAACTGTGCCTGTCACCATTTTTGTATCTGTTAATATCAGTGCAGCTAAAACTCCATATGAATTACCAAAACTCATGATCGTGTCTCTGATCATAACTTCAGTTTGAGTTTTTGAAATGAAGAAACTGACTTCTTGATCTCACTCACAGGTAAACTACTTAGAATCCACCCATTTCTCTAACATATTAACAAACTAATTGTGATCTGTGACATGAAATGTATCCATTTTTTTTTGTCTTGAGTTATGCTTTTCTCAGGCACAGAGTAGTAAAATGATTTTTGTTTGCGTACAATGCAGTAGTTCATTGGTAGATTAGATTAAAAGTGTTTATTTTCACCTGTATTTTTTTCCAAACACCTTTATTGAATTATCACTTGTGATGTACGCAAGTTTACATTCATGTAAAAGTAATCAAACTGTAGTAACATAAACATTATACTTCACATATATATCTAAATAATATTACATAAATTATTCAATTCCTGCCTTTTTTTAAAACAAGAAACAGCTTTATTAAACCATCACTTTACTACATAGACAATCGCCCATTTATATAAATGAAAACAAACCACACCGACACAATCCATGTTGCAAGCATTTTACATCACGAACCATACTGACACACTCCAATTGCAAAAATTATACATCACTTATAATCTGCCCAGTCTTTCTCACTCAGACATTACGTAGCTCATTTAAGTGCTGCTACCTTTTAGACCTCATTCTGCCCTTGTATGTATTGTTCCCGTAGTTCCCATTTTTCCTATGTAATTTTCTCCTGCCCCTTTCTAAAGATCTCCGTTCCAGTTGTGTTATCCCTGATGTTCATCGTGCATACAGCTGCAGTCATTACAGATGGGTTATCCTGCCGTCAGGCGGGTCCACGGTCGGCCAAATTCCAAAGTCTAGGTCCAGCGTCGGTTGTCATCGCTTCTTCCCTGACGTCAGTGCGGCAGGCGTATAAAAGAGGCAGCCGACGCCATCTTCTTCAGTCTTTCTTGCCGCGCGGTGCCCAAAGCAGAAGCAAGTTCGCAAGTGCCGGTCGGCCAGCTCCTGAGATTTACAAAAATATTTCAGCCGAGGTCTTCTTGAAAGCTAAGTACTCCATTGGGGAAACTTTTCTTGCCTCAGACCGATGTCAGACAAAGTTAATAGTTGCATTTCATGTGGGAAGCAAAAATACCGCATAAGGATTTCCACTCTTTCTGTATACCTTGCTTAGGCCTAGATCATGACGTCTCGGCTGCCGTTTTTGTGCTAGATTCAACAAGCGCACTAAAAGGCCCAGATTAGAGGAAGACTTCCCTTTCTCAGATCAAGCCTCTATTACCTCAGAACATTCTGAGGACCAGGATTATGCCTATTCTCCTTTCGAAGACTCTGATGCAGAGGAGTCTATTCCCTCGGTCTCCCCCCCTGAGGACTACTCTTTTGGGGAAACCCTACATACATTGAGGGAACACTTTCACTGGGAAGGCCAAGATTACTCAGATTCCAAGAAAAGGCTCAGGGAATTTCTTTTGCTCCCCCAGCATAGGCCCCTGGCTATCCTTCCTGTTTTAGATGTATTGGATGATGTGTATACAGAAGCCAGCCTTAATCCAGATTCTTTGCCTCCAGCTCCTGTTAAACCAGACAGGTATTACCGGGTTCCTGATTCTCACCAGTTCCTATACAAAAGCCATACTGCTGACCCAGAAACTATTTCACAGGGTCCCAAGGGAATTAAGGCCTCTACTGCTAAAAACCCATTACCTTCAGAGAGAGATTCCAGAGCTCTAGAAAGGTGGGGGAAAAAGGTGTACACCTCGGCCACTTTAACCATGAGGGCATTAAACTGTCAGTTGCATATGTTAAAGTATCAACAGTTTTTGTTATCTCAGTTGAAAAGCAAAATGACACAACCAGAACAACCAGATTTAAGAGTTGCAGTATTTGTTGCATGGTGCAGAGCAAGTGGGTAAACATACCTTGCAGTGTGGTTTTGATGCTTTAGAGGCCTCATGTAGAGCTGCTGTTACGGGGTCTGTTATACGTAGGCATGCTTGGCTCAAAGAGCAAACCTTACCAGATCATGTCAAAGCTAAATTATTAGATGCACCTCTTCAAAAAGATGTATTGTTTGGTATTAAAGCTGAGGAGGTACTAAAGAAAATGGAGGAAAAAGCAAAATCAGTGCAAACAGCGAAATATTTCCTGCGGGTACAACCTCCACGTTTCAGCAGAAACTGGCCTTCAAAAAATTGGTCCTTTCCAGCCACGGACAGACCTCAAAGGGGCAGATACAGACGCCCAAGGGGTAGAGGGCAACCTCAAGGATCTTTCAGAGCCAGACAGTGGCAAGCACCAACCCCAAGAGGTGGAGAAGATAGATCACAGTCATTTAGAAAACAGACACGATGACTTCCCCCTATACATGCCAAGCAAAGCTTTAATGGCCACACCTTTGGGGCGGAAAACTGGCATTATTCTCAAAAAATTGGCATATTGTTACAAAAGACAAATGGATTCTGGACATTATAGACAGAGGCTACAGGTTCCACTTTCACACCCTTCCAAAAATGAGAGGCATGCCAAACCTGCCACAAAATCAAAGGGCAGAGGCACAAAAACAAATTTCAGCTCTCATGGACATGAAAGTGATTCAAGAGGTACCTGCAAAAGAACAAGGTCAAGGGTTTTATTCCAGACTATTCCTGGTACCAAGGAAAGACAAAGATTGGAGACCTATCTTAGACCTATCCATCCTAAACACATATCTACAGGTACCAAAATTCAAGATGCTCACATTACAGCAGCTTCTTCCCATGCTGGGCAAGGAGTCTTGGCTGGTAACATTGGACCTCAAGGAGGCATACCTGCATGTCCCTATCCGACAAGATTGCAGAAGATGCCTCAGATTTCTTGCAGGTTCAACCCATTATCAATTCTCTGCATTGCCCTTTGGCTTATCTACTGCACCCAGAGTGTTTACGAAATGCCTGGCATCAGTAATCGCCTTCTGCAGACTACAAGGAATACAAATCTACCCATATCTGGACGACTGTCTGATCCAAGCGGACAGCAAGGACATACTACTGCAACACTTGGCGTTTGTAATAAAACTGTTGAACTTCCTGGGATACACAGTCAACAAAAAGAAATCAAAACTAATACCCTCTCAACAAATAATTTTCCTGGGTGCCAGCTTGAATACAACCACCCAGATGGCCTACCTCACGCCAGACAAACAAGGGCAACTGTCTCAATACTTCAGCAAAATGGCAACTTTCACCAGGCTGACTGCAAGGAAAGTCCTGCAGGCTCTGGGATTCATGGCATCTTGCATCCTACTTAATCCCATGTGCAAAGCTGCATATGAGGAAACTTCAATGGTACCTAAAAAACGGTCTCAACACAGCCACAGCTTGGAAACAATTGTACCACTCATTCCATGCCTTCAAAAGGAATTTCTGTGGTGGGCTCAAGCATGCCAAAGAAACACAGGTCTCCCTTTCTGTGTACCTCAAGCAACTCAAATCATCATAACAGACGCCTCAGACTACGCCTGGGGAGCACACATGACAGATGCATTCAGGGAAAATGGTCCCAAAAAGAGAAGCACCTACACATCAACCAAAAGGAAATGCTAGCCTTGCAAAATGCTATTATGACCTTCAAGGACCTACTGCATCCAGGCCAGCTATTGATAAGGACAGACAATACCACAGTGATGTGGTACATAAACAAACAGGGGGGAACTCATTCATACCCCCTGTGCAGACAAGCCATGACCCTATGGAACACAGCACTGGAATTGCAAATTCAACTACAGGCACAATTCCTGCCAGGGAAGGAAAACACACTGGCAGACAACCTAAGCAGAAATATGACAGATCCACACGAATGGAAGTTGCATCCTCAAGTTTGCACAAAGATAACTCGGGCATGGGGACAGCCAGACATAGATCTCTTTGCTACCCACAGAAATTACCAGTTAAAAAAATTTTGTTCAAGGACCTATCATCCACAGGCCTGGAAAGTGAACGCACTTTCTTTCAATTGGACAACGTTGACAGTGTATGCCTTCCCGCCTCTTCCTTTGCTGCCCAAAGTTCTATTAAAAGTCAGAGCAGAGAGGCCGAAAATTATTCTCATTGCTCCAGACTGGCCAAGACAACACTAGTATCCGCTTCTGAAGAGCCTGACACATTCCCCACCATGGATCCTACCTCTAGTGCCTCTTCTGTTGTCCCAGCACAACTACAAAACCCTTCACAGCCAGCTCAAAACCCTAAATCTAGCTGCATGGAGAATTCCTTAATTTCCCAACAGACCCTCCTCTCCAAGGAGGTGCAGGATGTCATCTTGGAGGCCAGAAGACATTCTACTAGAAAAGCCTACTCCGCCAAATGGAAACGATTTTGTGCCTGGAATCAAGAAAAGGGCCAGAATCCTTGGGTAATAAATTTACCTCAAATTTTACAGTACCTAGCTGAGATGTTAAACAGTGGACTTTCCTTCTCCTCCATCAAAATCCACGCTTCAGCCATTTCTGCACAATACAACACAGATCCTCCTTTATTCTCTCATCCTCTCTTAAGGCAGTTCCTCAGAGGGGCAAAGAATATAAAACCCCCAAGGAAACCACCAGTCCCTGCTTGGGACCTCAACTTCGTATTGGAAAAACTGACCCTTCCTCCCTTCGAGCCAGCTTCTTCAACAGAACTACAATACTTGTCATGGAAAACAGCCTTCCTTCTGGCTATCACCTCAGCACGCAGGGTTTCGGAGCTACAGGCCCTCATGGCTGTGCAACCTTTCATCATTTTCCATCAGGACAGAGTTTCCTTACGAACCAACCATACCTTTATGCCAAAGGTAGCATCCAGTGTGGCTTTGAATCAGACTATCCACTTACCTACCTTTTATCCTAATCCACAAAACAAAGGGGAAAGACTACTACATTCCTTGGACATTCACAGACAACTTCGTTATTATTTGGACAGGACAAAGTCATTCAGGAAATCCGAGCAACTCTTTGTGTCCTATGCTACAGGTGCTCAAGGAAAGGCCATTTCCAAACAGACAATCTCAAAATGGATAGCCCACTGCATATGCTTTTGTTACTCATTTCATGGAAAAACTGTGCCTACATGCATCAGGTCCCACTCCACCAGGGCCACAGCTACCTCTGCAGCTTTCCTCAGGGGGTCCCTACCAAGGACATTTTGGAAGCAGCCACTTGGAGTTCAGTGCACACTTTCTCCAAGCACTATCACCTTCCACTATACTCTAAATCTAGAGTGGGTTTTGCCACAGCAGTCTTGCAGGGCATTCTTGCTCCTCCTAGCTCCACTTAGTGCCTGCCACCCCTACTTAGCTTTGGGATTCTTCCCATCTGTAATGACTGCAGCTGTATGCACGATGAATGTAGTACAGTTTTGTACCTACCATAAATGTAGATGTTAGAGTGCTCATACAGCTGCAGTCCAGGTTACCCCCCCCCCCTCAGTCCCCTCTTAGGACAGGCCTTATGACAAACACCTTCTCATACAACCTATTTGGGGTATTCTTTTATGGTGTATTTGCTTGCAACTAATGTTTTTTGATTATTCTATATTGCATGATTACATAAATTTATGTTTTGCCTTCCTTCTGGGGGCACTTGACATCTGGGGCAAGAAAAACTGAAGAAGAAGATGGCGTCGGCCGCCTCTTTTATACCCCTGCCGCACTGACGTCAGGGAAGAAGCGACGACAACTGACGCCGGACCTAGACTTTGGAATTCGGCCGACCGAGGACCCGCCTGACGACAGGATAACCCATATGTAATGACTGCAGCTGTATGAGCACTCGAACATCTACATTTATGGTAGGTACAAAACTGTACTTTACTATATTCACTGCTTAGCACATTGTTGTACATCACCCAGCAGGGGTTAGCAGTGCCATGTATAGACACAGATGCCTTGAAACAACATAATGTTACCCCTAGACATGTCAGTGGAACCCTCCCAAGTTTCCCTGCTGCACTACGGGCAACTCAGCTGTGCAGTGAGCTGCATTGCCACACTTACCATCCCTAGCCTTAAATAGAACAAGCCCCTTTGTTGGTCCTAGCACAAAACTGTTATGACTAGCCCACTCCTTTCCCTAATAGTACATACAGTAAAAAACCTGCTGTAATGTACGGCAGTTTCCCATCATTTCTCAAGCCAGCCTGATTGACACTGGCATCCTGAGACAATGTAGTAATTGCCTCATGTATACTGACAACCACTTATTTCTAAAACAAATTCCTTATGTGAGAGATGTAATTACACTATGAAATTGGAATCAATTCTTTCATGTAACAACAAACCAGACATCAAAAGGTTGTCAGCACGCACACACACTTCACCTCTCACACAAAATAAGGACACAACACCTAAACCCACATGTGTGGAGGTACTCACTAGAAGCCTACCTAAAGATCAGAGACCTCCTAAACATAAACCACTTGCACACACTGTTATGCAAATCGAAATCACTACACATAATAACACATGCACCAGTATCTCAGCAAATAAGCCACTAATGCAAAACACTTCAAAACCTAATGTCTTGGTCATAGGCGGCTCAATAGTGAGACGCACAGATGTCCCCTTCACCAGGCTGGACAAGAAGGTTGCAGTCAGCTGTCTTTCAGGTGCCAGGATCCTTTAAATCACACATGCACTCAGGTCACTCAATAAGTACTGTTATGACACTGTAATAGTCCTTGTTGGGGTGAATGACTTGAGCTGTACCTCTCTGGCCTATATGAAGAGAGACATGACTGAACTGTCAGATTGTGTCCCAGGCAGGTATGACCCTAGCCATAACCAGCATTCTACCTTCACCCAGGATGATGCCACAATATAAACAAAAAATGATCAACAATTGGCTTAGTTTCTGGTGTCAGTTCAGGGGGATTCAGTATCCATCAGCCTGGGAAGGCATGGTTGACAGGCCATGCTGCTTTGCCAGAGATGGTTTGCACCTGTTTCCTCTCGGCTTTCGGATACTGGCAATAGTGCTTGCCTCCCCTGTAGTGCCTTTTTAAGGCAATGTCGAAAATACAACATTTCTGCTGCTTGATACTAGGATTCTAAACAAACTGCACCCCCTGGAAGCACTCCTCACCTTGGAAGATGCTGATGTCTATGCAGTCACTGAGACTTGGTTCAAGGCTGTGGAGAGCAACCCAACCCATGCAAGGCTACAATGCCTTCCACATGTTCAGACCTTTAAAATGAGTGTGAAAGAACCAAAAGTGGAGGTGTATCTATCTTCATTAAAGCCAAGTACACCTTGAGAATGGCCAAACAGTATGACTGTCTTGAGCTACTCCATGTCCATTTAACTGTTGGCAAAAATACCCTACCGCATCATTGCTAGGTATAGGTCCCTCACCATGAACCAAGAAAAGCACACCGCCTACCTGGACTTACTGGACTTGCTTCCCATGCAGCCCAACACCTTAGTCATGGGAGATTTCAGCTGTCCTTCCATCGACTCGGTGACATGTAAGCAAAAATATGCTTGCCCAGAGGTTCCTGGAGTTCGTCAGTATAGATGCTGTGGAAAAGATTGTCTGCACCTCCACAAGGGGCTCAAATGTCCTAGACACAGTACTCACCAACAAGGGGGGAGCACTGCACTCCTACTGTGTGATGGCCTCCCTGGTATAGTCAGACCATAAGTCGGTCTCATTTGAAGTAACTGTTGGACTTGACACCCCCACAGGAGGAAAAAAAACTAAATCATTTTTCCAAAGCAAACTACAGTCTACTAAGCGATGGTATAAAAAGTTTTATACCCCCTGCAATCACAGGCAACAATGACTCCTATGTAGAGGTCTGCACAAATTCTCTGTATAAACACTTAAGCAACTGTATAGACTCAGCTGGATCAAAACCAGATCCTTCCAAAAAAACAAAGGTGGCACTGGTGGACCTCAAGTATAAACCGGTTAAATAACAAGAGGAAGAAACTGATGTCTAAGAACAAGAGGGAGCTGACTCGGCAGAGAAAGAATTGCCTCCACAGCTTGAACAAGCAAATCAGAAATCTTGTAAAGTCCTCTAAAGCTAATTACAAAGCTAAAATCGCATCCCTAGCCAAGGATAATCATAAGGCATTCTTTAATTACTTCTGAAATCTAAACAGGAATGCCCAGCTGTGCGCCGAGCTGGTAGTGGATGGTACCAGTCACAGTATTGGAGGAAATTACCAATCTGCTAGCTGACAGATTTGGTGCAAACTTCACCTCCCTGTCCCCACCAGCCATACCCCAAAGCATACTGGCACCAGTCCTCTGCGTAGTATCTCTAGAGATCAGGTCATATCTTAGGATTTCAAGGCCAAAAACATGGCCTCAATGAGACCAGATAACATCCCAGGTTACTTACTAAGCAGTCTAAAACAGGACTTGGCTGACCCACTTGGCTTTCTCTCTAACCATAGCCTGAGAACTAGCTTTTTTCCAGAGTGGAGAATGGCAACAGTAATCCCCTTGCACAAAGTGGGGCCACCAACCAACCCTGGGAGCTGTAGACCCATAAGTAACCAATCTCATCTGCAAGGCCATAGAAAGAGTCATCATTGACCTTATCAACAAAGACATAGGCAACCTTCAAACTCTAGAACCAATCCAGTTTGGCTTCGTTAAGGCAGATCATGTTTGTTAAACCCAGTAGAATTCTTTGAGAAAGTCACCAAAGCCCTGGATGAAGGTAAGACGGTGCATACCACTTACCTTGGTTCAGTCAAGGCGTTTGACACAATTCTCCACTCTGGTATAATTGAAAAACTCACCCATCTGGGAATAAACCCTTACTTCACTGGATGGGTAGCCAGTTGGCTCAATGACAGAAGACTCAACCTCTACCAGTAGCCCAGTCACCAGTGGTGTACCACAAGGATCTGTGCTGGGCCTATTACTGTTTGGAATCGGTTTCTTAGAATTGTAGACTAAAGTAGACAGCCTTTGGCTTACCAAGTTCGCTGATGGTTGCAAATTGGGTGCAATCATTGTGTCCAACAATGTTAACTTATTACAGCAGGGGCTAACACAGACAATTGATTGGTGCCAAAGCCACTGACTAAAACTAAACACAAAAAAGTGCATTATTATCCCCTTTGGCAAAGCGAAATTCCCTGCTAATTACAATATTGACAGCATCCCCCCTAAGTTCAAATACAAGTGGTGCGAGACATGGGAACACAGGTTGATAGCAATCTGAAATTCGGCCACCAAGTTTCCACAGTGATAAGGAAAGCCTTTTGTGTTGTGCATTTCCTAAGTTAGGGCATCACATACAGTTCTAAGGATGTTATAACACCACTGTACATGACCCTTATCAGACCATCAAGTACCTCACCAGACACTTGTAGCAGCTGGAGAGATCCCAGAGGTTTCTCACCAAGAAAATACAGAGCCGCCAAACCATGACTTACGTGGATAGGCTGAAAGCCCTGTCACTGTACTCTGTATCTTACAGGCTGATGAGAGGCAACTTGTACCTGGCCTAAAGTGCAGTCTTCGACCCTGCCGTAATGGAAGTTCTGCACATCCGCAAGTCAAATAGTGCAAGAGCCACTCACTCGTGGGATCTTAATGTAACCTGTGACATAAACAGAACATGTGAGGGAGATAAATCTCCCAGAGATTGCTACTCCTCTGGAATAAACTTCCAATTCACATTAAGTAAAAATTCCTCTTTGACCCTATTCAGGCACAGCCTAGACAAATGGATGTGAGACAACAAATTCACCTTGTGGGGGGTGGTAGCCATGTCCCACATGAACGGGGTAGTCTGTGTTTATCATAGACTCTTTCTGCAAATTACACCCATCTATCAAGGACAATTGGGGCAACTCAGTATTAATGTGACTAGGCTTGTAAGCGTCTATGGCCATTAGCCTAGTAACCTCCATTGAACCTATGAACAAGTACAGGTTTGACTGTTGGATTTTACTGGTTTTTGTAAGCATTTTCAGTGCTGGCTTGATGCCAGTGTAAGTAATCTGAGGAACAGCCTCTGCCTGTATGTGGCTATTTTACTCAGTTGATAGCAGCACACTATTCATGCCTTCTGTTTTTGTCTGCAGAGCTTCTAGATACATAAAACCTTTTGTTGCATTTCAAGTAATAAAATTCATGTTTGGGGATATTTTGTGAAAGGTTTAAGTGATAGGGCACTCAGTTGTGAGTACTGTGGGACCCTTATCTTCTAGTTGAGGAAATGATACCTTAGCATTTGTTCACAAGGCTGTTTCATTTCACAGAATAGCATGTAGGCTTTCTTGTCATTGAGTACAACTTTTGTTTAACTGCAGAAGTAAACTGACCCAGAGTAGATTACAGTCATACTATGAGACAGAAGCAGTGCAGCGCATCACCGAGTAAGAGACCTAGTAACTGTTTACATACATTAATAGTAAAGAATAGAATGAGGATATGAGCAAGGAGCTGTAGTGCAGAAGTACTTGCACGTGTAGCTCCAGGTTCTAAGTGTGCTTTAAGGTAAAGTTTTAAAAGACTTTAAGTAAAAAAAAAGTTTGTTTTTTGACACCGGTAGGAAATTGTTCTAACAAGTGAAGCCTAGATCTGCAGCAGTCATGTCATCATTAGTAAAGGTGGTGGTTTAGTGATAGAAGAGGTTGTTGTAGCCCCTTCCTGGTATTGAAGGCTGTGTAGGTTGTCATGATCAGATGTCTAATTTGTCTTGCCATAGGTGGTGACAATTTTAAGTATTATCTGGCCAGTGCTGAGACATATGTCTACCCAGAAATTACTTTTCTTAATTGGTTACAAAGTTGGAAAGTAAACAGTTTTTTTTTTAAACCCCTGGCCAGGAGGACTATTAGCTAGTGATTTATGCATCTCCTACTCAACTATCCCTTTCTAACCTTGGCTAGGACTTCCAGCCTGGGGTCACAGTTATTTGGGAGGGGAGGAATTGGAGGGTTCTGTCAGAGTCTCCCTCTCTTAACCTCAGGGATTTTTTTTTACACCCTACTTATCCCCCGAGGGACAGGCATTTAGTGGCACAAGCACATGCCCTTGGGCGTTCCCATTCGTCGCATGTTAATATCAGCCCTCCACCTTTGATTTGTGCATATGTGCTTGTGGAACATCAGTGCTACTCTCCAGTCTATGCAAGAGAGGGAGTGTAGTGCCTTAAAAAAGTCCTCTCCTGGGGTAGACTAACTGACTCTTGGCTACTCTAGCCTACCTAAGTCCTTGGCCAGTCCTCCAGTTTCTCCGGTTGCTAGTTAATCACAAGTTGTCACCTCAGTCGGATACCCTGCCTCTGTACAAATTGGGCAGTCTATTTCCTTGTTTTTTTTTTTTTTTGTCGTATTTTCCTTCCATGTAGTATGTAAGCAATGTTTGTGAAGTTGTTCTATCTCGCCTTTATTCTCACTGATGGGTTTGGGAGCTGATCCTCGGCTCCGATTTGGCCAAATACAAAAGCTCGAGGTCTTCAAGCAACTAGTGGCCTACTCCCTATCCCATGATGCAGTGGTGCTTCCCTCAGATCTCGTTTGCAGCTGCAACAGAGCAGGAGTTCTTAGACAGCTCTGGCCAGTATAAGTGAAATTTCTTTATAATTCTCAATAGTTATTGGTATTTCTAACTATTTCTTAGCTTCTAGTGAGTTCTAGTATTAGGTAGTTTGAACTTAGTGTCCATTATTGTTATTAGTTAGAGAGTTGTTTAGTTAGTTTTCTCCCTACCCTTATAGTGTGTGCTGTAGTGTTAAAGTTAGAGTGTGTTAAGCTTGAGTCTGGATTTTTTTTTTAGGGCAGTAGTTGTTTATTCTCTCTTTGTTGTAGTATTAGAAACTGGAATAGTTAGAGCCCTGTTTTTCTGTTAAGGGCTATATTTTATTTGTATGTATGTATATGTATGTATGTATGTGTGTGTGTGTGTGTGTGTGTGTGTGTGTGTGTGTGTGTGTGTGTGAGACCATATATATTTGTGTTATTAGTGAAATGTAAGAACACATGCATCTGTTCTGCATGATGTCTCTTTAAAGTTGAACGGAACAATTTGTTAGATTAATTAACCTATCAGGAGTAGGCTGTATAGTATTTAAACTTTTAGTGATGGTGCATTTGACTGTTTAAAGTTTGATAAAGCCTGTTGGTGAAAGCGCTTACTTGTTTGTTTGCAAATAAAAATCCTGTTCTTTTGATATATATACGTTGATATATCGTTTTTGGACTGCCTTGGGCGTTTATGTACAGTTTATGAAGTCTTACAGGAGGTCGTTCTTGAAACCTTGGATGTGTACTAACTGACTGCTCTTATTTGTGAGACTTTTGAATGAACTGGACTATTTTCCCATTTTCGCACCTGCATGATATATGTCTGTTCATGTGATCATTATACTATTTTTATTCGTGCAGGAGCGTTAATCCTTGGTGCGGTTTTGGTATTAATCATATATATATATATATATATATATATATATATATATATATATATATATATACACACACACACACACACACACATATATATATATATATATATGTATGTATCTATGTGTGTGTATATATATATATATATATATATATATGTGTGTGTATGTGTATATGTATATATGTATATATATATATATATATATATATATATATATATATATATATATAGTATTGTGTGCTTCCTTATAGTTAGACATATAGTGTGTTCTGTTGTTTAAGAAATTTAAGGAATTAGAGCCCTGTTTTTCCTTTTAGGGCTATCCTATATGTAGTATTATGTGCTTTCTTCATATAGTGTATTTTTGCCTATTAACAGTTGCATTCTTGTATAGCCATGTCTCAAGAGAAAGCTAAGTCTGGTTTTAAGAAGTGTCCTAAATGTGAGCAAAATATGTCTCTTACAGATTGGTACACTGTGTGTGTTTATTGTTTAGGTGAGGTCCACCTACAAGAGAATTGTGCCATCTGTCATTCATGTAGCTCTCGTGTTCATGAGCGTAAGAGCAAGTTAATAGCCAGGGGATTATTGAAGTCTCTTTCCAGGAATCCTTAGATAAGGACAAACCGGAAAAACCTGCCAAATCCTCTAAGACTTTGTCTTCTAGTTCGTCTTCTGGGTTGTAGACGAAAAAGGGTTTGTCGACCTGCATACCGATTCGGTCTACCACCTCGGCTCCATTGTTTACGGAACTGGAGGTGGTTGTTGGGTAGTAGGAGCCGGTCTCCGGTATTAGAGCCAGTATCTCCTACTCTATAAAGTCTCCAATACTACAGTCATTGGCCTCTTCTATTGCTTCTTCCCAGTCCTCAAGACTATTTGATAAGGATGTGGATCGTGTGGTGCAGAAGCTTCTAAAAGACACAGGCACTAGCAAACATTTTGTCGGGGCTGACCCTTGGGGTTTCAGAACTGACTAGGATCCAGCCCATTTCTACTGTTCCTCCTCCAATTCGATCCGAAGTTTTGGAACCGATGATCGTGGAACTGCCGGAGGCGACACCCATTCCAGGCCTATTAGTTCCGACTGCTCCGACTTCTTCGATGCCGACCTTAGAGTCTGGGAGCCGACACTCACTAGTCTGGTCTAGAGAGGATAGTCGTTCCGACTTTGCCTCTTGGGGTCCCTGCTCGGGTGAGTTCAGCACCTACCTCGGGCTCAGAGCCCACCGCTTCGGTACCGTGGAGATTACCTGTTTCTACAGATCCCGCTGTCTCTTTGGATTGGAGCCGGCGGGTCTTCGATGCCATGAAGAGAGCATTGTCCCCTCTGGCATCCACATCATCGGGACCAGCAACCTCCTCCCCTAAAACACCTGCATCTGCTTCACTGATCCCTCAAAAGCATAGAGATCCAGAGCCTCAGGTAGCCCCATTGGGTGAGCCCTGCTCTTGCGGGACCTCCCCAGAAGCTCTCACTGAGGAGATTCTCAGGAAGAGGCTTTGCAAGAAAAAGCATCTGGATTCCCCACAGGAATCCATCCCATTAGATACTGACTTAGATGAGTCAGAAGGGTCCCCCTCTGAAGATATCTCTTTCAGTGATATCTTGGAAGTACTGAAACAGAAGGGTGGCTGGAAGCCCATTAACCCTACTGGTGATGAGTCAGTACTCCTAAAGGCTGTCAGGTCTCAACCCTCCACCTCTTGGGTGACTGCCTTTTGATGAGTTGATAGACCTTCTTTCTCGAAAGGTGTGGGAGTCCCTGGATACCATGGAACCTGTTTCTCGGAGGCCTAACAAATGTCACCCCAGGACAAGGCTTTCTTTACCAAAGGAGTACCCACTGATGTTGTGGTGGTGGTGGCAGCCACCAAAAAGGAGTTGTCCGAGACCTCTACATCTGCTCATCCACCTAGTAAGGATTCTAGGATCATGGACAGATCCACAAAGCGCATGTTTAGTTCAAAGGAGGCCCGTCTGCCCATCTCTGGAGGCAGTCAGTGATGCTTATCTTTGTACCCAGACACCTGGGTAAAAATCGCAAAAGACTTTTGGTACAAAGCGTAATATCCAGAGGATACGCTATTTCCTTTGCGACCCCTCCACCCCTTGTGAAGAAAATCCCAGACATTCCACCCAGTCACAGGGAACAAGAAACCATAGAAATTGCAAGGTTGCTGGAAAAAGTCAACCAGCCAGTCCTAGCACACCAGAGAGGATTCGGAACTTACTCAAGGTTCTTTTTAGTTCTAAAGAAAACTAGGGACTGGAGGCCCATTTTGGATCTCAGCAGGCTGAACAAATTTGACAAAAAAACAAAGTTCCAGATGGTCACGCTACAGTCAATACTTCCCTTTCTGGGGAAAGACAATTGGATGTGCTCAATAGATCTCCAGGATGGGAACTACCACATAAAAATGGCCAGGCCATCCAGAGATTATCTGTGCTTTTGGCTGGGAGCCAGTCACTTTCAGTTTTGAGTTCTGCCCTTTGGCCTCACTTCAGCCCCCAGTGTGTTCATCAAATGCATAGCAGTAGTCACGGCTCATCTGTGACATTTAGGATTCCAGGTGTTTCCATACTTAGATGACTGGCTCCTCACCGCCACCACCAAGCATCGACTCATACAAGCAAGGGATACGACCTTAAATCTTTGCAGTCAATTGGGTATTACCATAAATTCAGAAAAATCTGCCTTATCACCATCCAAATGTACCGTTTTCATAGGAGCAAATCTTGACACCGCTGCTTCCCCACCAGAAGAATTCTCCTTTGGGGAAACCTTGCATGCCATGCGAGAACAGTTCCAATGGCAGCAACAGGATTTTTCAGACTCCAGAAAAAGACTTAGGACCTTTCTGCACCTCCCACAGCACAGGCCCTTAGTTATACCTCCTGTTCCCTCTGTGGTGGATGATGCTTTCAATGATGTTTGCTCCGCTCCAGATTCTTTACCCCCAGCCCCTGCCAAACCAGACAGATTTTACAGGGTGCCAGATACTCATCACCACCTTTACAAGGCCCCACTTGCAGACCCAGAAACTATATCCCAGGGTCCCAAGGCAGTAGCCGCGACCACAGCTAAAAACCCTATTCCTTCTGAAAGGGAAGCAAGGTCACTAGACAGATGGGGTAAAAAGGTCTACACTTCAGCTACTCTCTCAGCTAGAGCTTTAAACTGTCAGTTTCACATGATACAATACCAAGAGTTTATGCTTGATCAGTTAACTAAAAACTAACCACTGATGAATCTCTTGATAAGAAATATGTATTAGAGATGGTAAATAACATACAACAGGTTAGCAACCATTCCTTAAAATGTGGCTATGATGCACTGGAGGCTTCATTTAGATCAGCCATGACAGGCACAGTGATAAGAAGGCATGCATGGCTAAAGGAACAAGCTTTACCGGATCATGTTAAAGCTAAGTTGCTAGATGCTCCTATGGACAAGACAAGTTTGTTTGGTACACCTGCCCAGCAGGTTATGAAGAAAATGGAAGAAAAGGCAAAATCTGTTCAAACTGTTAAAGATTTCTTGCAGGTTCAACCCCCAAGGTTTAGCAGGAACTGGCCTCCCATATATTGGTCCTTTCCTGACTCCACAAAATTTCAAAGGGGGAGGAATAGACGCTCCAGAGGCAGAAACCAATCCAGAGGAGGTGCCTACAGAGGACGACAGTGGCAAGGTAACAACAGAGGCACAGACACAGCCACTGCCACTACATCAGCACAACCACAGTGACTTAATCCTAAATCCGCCTACCAGGGAACAAATAGCAGCTCCTCTAGGCGGAAAGTTAACCTTATTTTCAAAGAACTGGCACTACATAACAAAAGACAAGTGGATTTTACAAACCATAGATCAAGGTTACCGGTTTCACTTCCACACTTTACCAGTCAAAAGAGGAATGCCAAATCTACCTCCAAGTCAAAAAAGAGAGGCTCTACGCCAGATAATGGAGTTAGCAAACATGAGAGCTGTGGAAAGAGTGCCAACAGCAGAACAAGGAAAGGGTTCTACTCCAGACTATTCCTAGTTCCAAGAAAGGAAAAAGTTGGAGACCAATTCTCGACCTGTCCACCTTAAATACATACATCATTGTCCCAAAATTCAAAATGCTGACCCTACAGCAACTTCTTCCCATGCTGGGCAAGGAGTCTTGGCTGGTAACTCTAGATCTCAAGGAGGCATACCTGCACGTCCCCATTCGACCAATCTGCAGAAGATACCTCAGATTTCTTGCAGGATCAGAGCACTATCAATTCTCAGCATTGCCCTTTGGCTTATCTACTGCGCCCAGAGTATTCACAAAATGCCTGGCATCAGTAATCGCCCATTGCAGACTTCAGGGAATTCAAATTTACCCATACCTGGACGACTGCCTGCTACAAGGGGACAACAAAAGCAAGCTGACAACAGATTTACAAAGGGTCATTTACTTGCTACAAGGACTGGGATACACAGTCAATTTACAAAAATCAAGGCTGATACCATCCCAAACAAGGACATTCTTGGGCGGAATTGGACACAGTACAACAAATGGCATTCCTGACTACAGAAAAACAAAAAGAACTTCCTCTTTACTTCTTGGCACTAACAAAACTGAACAAGTTAACAGCAAGAAAAGTTCTGCAGGCCTTGGGCTTCATGGCATCATGCATAATCTTGGTCCCATTTGCCAGACTACATATGAGGAAACAACAGTGGTACCTAAAGAATTTATGGCCCCAACACAGACACAGTCTAGAAACAGAAATCCCACTAATTCCATGCTTAAAACAGGAGTTCCTATGGTGGGCTCAGGCATGCCAGTCAAACCCAGGCCTACCCTTTCGCAGATGTCAACCAAGCCAGACCATCACAACAGACGCTTCAGACCTAGGATGGGGGGCCCACATGCTGGACAAATGCGTGCAAGGATTGTGGACACAGGATCAACTTCACCTGCACATCAATCTAAAAGAAAGGCTGGCAGTAAAACTGGCAATCCAAAAGTTCAAACCATTTCTCAAAGAGGGCCAGTTGATGATAAGGACAGACAACACCACAGTCATGTGGTACATCAACAAACAGGGAGGCACTCATTCATACCCCTATGCAGAATGACCTTGGAGCTGTGGACCCTGGCACTCAGCTACAACATTCAGTTACAGGCAATATTTGTACCGGGGAAAGACAATACTCTAGCAGACATATTAAGCAGAACCACTTCGGATGCCCACGAATGGAAGCTGCACCCGGACATCTTCAAGACCATCTCAAGAAATGGGGAATGCCACAGATAGACCTATTCGCATCACCTCTCAATCACCAGCTCAAAAATTCTGCACAAGGACATTCCACCCACTAGCATGGAAAGTGGACTCACTCTCCTTCAACTGGAAAGGCCTAACAGCATATGCATTCCCACCTCTTCCTTTGATACACAAGGTACTACTAAAAATCAAGGAAGAACGTCTAAGGATAATCCTGATAGCTCCAAACTGGCCAAGACAACACTGGTACCCACTACTGAAGAGCATGTCTCGAACAATATGTGGCCAATACCCTGATGCCTTTGATGTTAACTCAGAACAACTACAGCATCATACATCCAAACCTAAAACGCTGCAACTGACTGCATGGAACATCACATAGCAGCAGCTAATCCAGAACTTTCCCAAAGAGTTAAAGACATTATTCTTGAAGCACGCAGACCTTCAACAAGAAGGAACTATGCTGGAAAATGGAAAAGGTTTGTCATTTGGAGTACGGAAAGAGGAAAAGATGTGTCAAACATAGATATGCCTAACATTCTGGAGTATCTGGCGAACTTCTTCATTCAGGCCTGTCCTACTCCTCCATCAAGATACATGCATCAGCTATTTCAGCAGAATACAGCTTTGATCCACCTGTTTTTCGCACCCTTTGCTCAGGCAGTTCCTCAGAGGAATCAAGAATGTAAAACCTCCAAGGAAACCACCATTACCAGCTTGGGATTTAAACTTTGTGCTAGAAAAGTTGACACTATCACCCTTTGAACCAGCAGCAACAGCAGACCTACAACACCTGTCATGGAAAACTGCTTTCCTACTGGCAATTACTTCAGCAAGGAGGGTTTCAGAACTACAGGCCTTAATGGCAGTGCAACCCTTCCTAATCTTCCACCAAGATAGTGTCCATGAGGACTAATCCTACATTTATGCCCAAGGTGGTATCCAGAGTGTCTTTAAACCAGGCAATCCACCTACCTACCTTCTTTCCCAACCCACAAAACAGAGGGAAAGAATACTGCATACCTTGGATGTACATAGACAGCTACGCTACTACTTGGACAGAACAAAAAATAGCAGAAAGACTGACCAACTTTTTGTAGCCTATGCAACAGGAAGGGAAGGAAAAGCTATTTCCAAACAGACAATCTCCAAATGGATAGGAAATTGCATACGATACTGTTACTCCTTCCATGGAAAACCAATTCCACAGAACATAAGACCTCATTCTACAAGGGCAACAGCCACTACCACAGCCTTCTTACGAGGAGTGGCAACCAAAGACATTATTGAGGCGGCTACTTGGACCTCCGTGCATACATTTGCCAAGCATTATAATTTGCCTCTATATTCCAGATCCCGAGCAGGGTTTGCCACTGCTGTACTGCAAGGGATCCTAAACACACCATAATCTACTTTTATCCTCCTCCCTAGTTGGCTATGGTATTCTACCCACTTGTTATGACTGCAGATGCATCCATGAAGGACATAGTACAGTTTTGTACCTACCATAAATGTAGATGTCCGAACTGGATAGCATCTGCAGTCAGGATTACCCTCCCTCCTTCCCCTCTGTGGTACTCCTAGGGTGTTTACCCTCCTAATAGCTAGCTGTTGGGGAGTCTTTATGGTGTATTTGTTTGTATATATGTACATATATGCTTATTGATGTGTTTACCTCTATCTATTTGGAAACATTGGCATCTATCCAAATTTTTAGCCTGCAAGAGGGCTACTGGCATCTGGGGCAAGAAACATTGAGGAAAATGGCGTCGGCTGATGCTTTTATACCCGAAGACCAACAGAGATGACGTCGGGTGGAGTGCGACATCAGCCGAAGCCGGACCCGGACTTTGGAATCCGGCCGACTGCAGGGCTGCCTGACGACAGGACAACCCACTTGTTATGACTGCAGATGCTATCCAGTTCGGACATCTACATTTATGGTAGGTACAAAACTGTACTTTATCCCAAGTGAAAATGGAGACTGTGAAAACTATGATGTTCAGGAGGTGCAGAGAGGGGGATGTCCTTCAAGGATGCATCTGCAGTCATAACATATGGGTTGTCCTGCCTCAGGCAGCCCTTCGGTCGGCCGGATTCCAAAGTCTGGGTCTGGCCTCGGCTGATGTCACACTTCACTCGACGTCATAGCTCCTGGGGTATAAATGCATCAGCTGACGCCATTTTCCTCAGTCTTTCTTGCCGCGCGGTGCCCGAAGCAGAAGCTGTTCGCAAGTGTCGTAGTGCAGAATGAAATGTTCCAGAAACCAGCCATTTTAAGTTCTGCGGACATGGTAGACTTTTAAAAAAACAAGACTGATAAATGGGCTGCTCCAGATTTAAAGATGATTCTATGGGCTGAATAGTTCTTTACTAAATTTTTTTAAATATGTAAAAAAGTTGTCTGATATAAGTAGCCCATGACATAAATAATAATAATAATATGCTGTTAATGTTAACTAACAGTGCTCAAGGTTGTGTGTGTGTTCTTCCTATACATTTTTGAGCTTTAGAAAAGGTGTTCGGTGTTGGATACATACAGGCAGTACCCAGGTTAAGGACGAGATCTGTTTTTAGTCTGTCCTTAAGTCAAATTTGTATGCAAGTTGAAACATGTACATGTGGTTCTTATTAATTGTCACTTAGTCAAATGTTTACCTCAGTGTAGTATTTATTTTAATTTTCTTTGGGTATAAAACATTTTAGAAACACTTCCAAACAAAAAAAAAATCTTAAACATAATACTGTATACTGCAGCTATGCTTCCTTACTTCCCATCAACAAAGCTGGTTTGACATCTTGTTATTAAATGCAGTGTTTATGAGGACTTTTTCACACACAGAAACCATATCTCTCAAAGGTACAGATTTTCGCAGAATGTCCAGTTTTTTGCCTCCTATTTTTGGTTCATTTTTCATAAAATTGTGGTTTAGCAAATGTAATGGCAAATGATAAAAGGCTTCTTCTTTCAGCTTTTCCCAGTTAGGGGTCGCCACAGCAGATCATCTGTCCGCTCATGACTGGCAGTAGAGTTTAACGGTGTTGCTTTGCCAGCCCAGCACCCAACCTTCCACAGAAGGCATACACATGCATGCACTCACATCTAGGGCCAATTTGGAGTGGCCAATCCACCTACAGCATGTCTTTGGGATGTGGGAGTAAATCGGAGCACCCGGAGGAAACCCATGCGACCACAGGGAGGACATGCAGATTCCGCACAGAAGGCACCCCAGCCGAGGATCGAACTGGAGAACGGCAAATCATAAAAGACTGAAGTTAGAAAATGACAGACATTTGAGTTTCAGAATTCATACCCTTCAGTAAATTCATGCTAATGCAAAACCTGTTCTATCAACTTTCTAAGTTTATAAGAGCAATATTTATTAAAATTGTCCCAATTTTTGGGCACTTGTCCTACTTTTATTTATGGCTTTGTCCAGATTTCTTGCGCCAAGAGGTTTAGCGTTAACACAGACTCGCACACGCAGACTCTTAACCTTTCTCTACCTGTTCCATAACTAACCCCCTCCTCTTATGCAACCACCCATCTCTTAACTGCTGCAAGGGGATCGCTCCTTCGCTCTCAGTCTTCGCTCTCTTCCTCATACACACAGTCTGTTCTTCATTCATACTTGCATTCATTCACATGTCTCTCACTCCTTTCTCTCTCTCTCTCTCTGACACACACACACACACACACACACACACACACACACACACACACACACACACACACACTTCCTCATTCATACCTGCATTCACTCACACATCGCTCTTGCTCTCTTGACCTCTGTCGCACACATACACACACAAAGATTTGGGCAACTTTAACAATTTTAACTTTTTTCACCTTATTTCCAATATTGCGGCAACCCATCCACATCTGTGGGTTGTCCGCATGTCGAATATCCATAACCCGGGGACTGCCTGTACCATTAAATGCTAATGTGCTAGCTGCAATGGTTAGCATATCATGTGGCATACAGATGTTTTGGGCAACTTAGTTTGCTGTGTAAATTTCATGGAGTTTAGACCACAGTTGTCTTTTGTGTCATTTATTAAGTTTTGGGCCATGACCTAAACCGTTATGCCAAGTAGGAATCTATACTACTGTAGTACAGATGAGAATAACTGAAACAGCTAATAAATGCTGAGTGTTTTTTTTCCCCTGCTATTAAAGCAGATGTTCTTCGTGTTTCACTGTTGCAGTCATCACTTTTGGGTTATCTACTTGCAGTAGCCCTCAGTCGGCCTGATTAACAAAGTCTTTGGTCCTGTGTCAGTTGCTGTCCCTTCTTCCATGACGTCAAGTCGTCAGGGGTATAAAACATGCAGCCGATGCCATTACATCGGTCTTTCTTGCCGTGCAGTGCCCAAAGCAGAAGCAGTTCACAAGTGCCGGTCGGCGAACTCCTGAAATTTTCGTTTTCGAGTTTCAGAACCGAAGTCTTCAGCTAAAGCTAAGTACCCCGTTGGGGAAGCTTTTTCTTGCTCCTTACCGATGTCTGTAAAAGTTAATAATTGCATTACTTGTGGAAAGCAAATAACTCATAAAGATTACCATTTGTACTGTATTCCTTGCCTAGGCCCTAACCACGACGTACCGTGCTGTCGGTTGTGTGCTTTATTTAATTAGTTCACTATCCGTCGTCAGTATATTTTTGCCTCTAAATATTTTGGTTCTCTGTTTAATTATCCAGAAATGTTGTCGGTTAGCCATCCGACTACCGGGATTCCGAAAAAACGCAAGGATAAAGACAAACAGGCCGCCGAGGTCCAGAACTGCCGACAAAGCTTCTCCTAAGCCAGTCGCCGGTTCGCCGGTACTCAGTGAGGCACTTTCGCAGCCCCTGATACCCGATACATCTGATTCGCAGGCCTCTACTGAGACCCATTCGGAGTCTGGTATGCCGCGAGATGCTTCAACTATGGAACCTGCGGATGTCTCTACCTTGGATGGGTCTGGAGCCGCTGTGCAGGCACCAGCTTCTGAGGGTGTATTCAGGGCTACGGACTTGCATATTAAACCGCCATCTTCTTCTTTTAGGCCTAAATCTTGAACCATGCCTAAACAAACGGTGCCCAGGTCGCATGCTCAGGCCTCTATGTGTAAAAAACAAATGAGAAGAATGGCTGAAGATCTTATTACTCTAATCAGGGGAAGCCAGCCTCCCCCTTCTAGGAGACCTAGGAATGAAGTTGTTTATGAATCTTCTGATTTTTCTGATTCTTCTGATGATCTGTATTTGCCCTTATGTACTTATGAGGATTCTGATGCAGAGGACTCTATTCCCTCTGCTTCCCCTCCAGAGGATTTTTCTTTTGGTGAAACCTTACATACTCTAAGGAAGCAATTCCACTGGGAAAGCCAGGATTTTTCTGATTCAAAAAAGAGACTTGGGGATTTCTTACCCCTGCCTCAACATAGGCCTTTAGCAATTCCTCCTGTACTAGACATTGTTGATGATGCTTTTTCAGAATCTAGTTTGGCCCCTGATTCTTTGCCTCCTGCTCTCAGTAAACCTGACAGATATTACAGGGTTCCTGATTCACACAAGTTCCTTTTTAAAAATCCTATTGCGGATCCAGAGACTATTTCACAGGGACCCAAGGGCATTAAGGCTTCTACTGCTAAAAATCCTACCCCTTCTGATAGAGACTCAAGGGCGCTGGAGAGATGGGGTAAAAAATTTACACTTCTGCAACCTTGGTCATTAGGGCTTTAAACTGCCAGTTTCATATGTTAAAGTATCAACAACATGTTATTTGATTGCTTAAACAGAAAATGATGATGATTCCTGACTGTGCGGAAAATAAAGAATTACAGGATTTAATGCTTTCTGCTGAACAGGTTGGAAAATATTCTTTGCAATGTGCATTTGATTCTTTAGAGGCCTCTTGCAGGGCTGCTGTTACTGGTTCTGTGCTCAGAAGGCATGCTTGGCTTAAGGAGCAATCTTTACCTGATCATGTTAAAGCTAAATTGTTGGATGCTCCCTTAAATCAGGATCGCCTGTTTGGCAACAAGGCTGAGGAAGTTCTTAAAAAGACTGAAGATAAAGCTAAATCTATGCAAACTGTTAAAGATTTCTTACAGGTTCAGTCTCCTAGATTTAGTAGGCACTGGCCCTCTAAGAATTGGTCCTTTCCAGCCTCTTCTAGGTCTTCTCAAGCCAAACCCAAACATAGCAGAAACCCCAGGTTTCAGTCCCAGGGGACACACAAGACTAAGCAGTGGGGGATTTCCGCACCCAAATCATGGAGTAGAAAGACCCCCCCCCCCGCCCCCGCCCTCCTGTGGAAAACAGTCTCAATGACTTGCTTCTAAAACTTCCAAACACTTCCCAGCTGAATACTCCTTTAGGCGGAAAGATTGGTCTGCAGGACAGAAACTGAGAACTCATTACCCAGGACAAATGGGTTTAAAATGTAGTGTCCCAAGGATACATATTTCACTTCCACACCTTACCAACACCAAGTAGGTGGCCAGATCTACCCCCAAATCAGTGGGCAGAAGCCCAAAATCAAGTACTCTCTCTTAAGCATGGGGGCTATTCTGTTCTATTCAAGACATTTTCTGGTACCCAGAAAAGGCATTACATGGCGTCCTATCCTGGACCTTTCTACTCTAAATACCTTTCTGGTGATTCCAAAATTCAAGATGCCTCTTCACCAGCTGCTTCCTCTGCTAGGCAAAGAGGCATGGTTGGCAACACTAGACTTAAAAGAAGCATACCTGCACATCCCTATCAAGGAATCCTGCAGAAAATACATACACTTAAAAGAAGCATAGCATACCTGCACATCCCTATCGGGGAGTCTTGCAGAAAATACCTACGCTTCAAAGCAGGCTACATGCACTATCAGTTCTCTGCACTGCCCTTTAGCTTATCTACTGCACCCAGGGTATTCACGAAGTGCCTAGCTCCAGTCATTGCATTCTGCAGACAAAGATATTTTCAAATATACCCATATCTGGACAATTGTCTAATTCAGGCAGAAAGCCAGGACACATTTTTGAATCATCTGACCTTTGTTCAAAGGGTACTGACTTGTCTGGGGTACACCATAAATGAAAAGAAATCACACCTGGTACCTGTCAACAAATTATATTCCTAGAAGCAAGCTTGAATACAACTTCCCAGATGGCTTTCCTCACGCCAGAGAAACGGATTCACTTGACAACCTACTTCAAACAAGTAGCCACAAAAACCCAGTTATCTGCAAGGCAAATACTGCAAGCCGTGGGGTTCATGGCTTCCTGCATTCTTCTAATTCCATATGCAAGGCTGCATATGAGGAAACTGCAATGGTATCTCAAAAGCCTAAGGTGTCAACATTCACAGGATCTAGAAGCAATGATTTTTATCATACCTTGCCTACGCCTAGAGTTTCTTTGGTGGGCAGAGGCCTGCCACCAAAACAGGGGACTACCATTCACACTACCCCCTGCCACCCAAACCTTAACAACAGACTCATCAGACTATGCATGGGGGGCCCACCTGGCAGGGAAGTGCATTCAGGGAAAATGGAACCCAAGTCAAATGCACCTGCATATCAATCAAAAAGAAATGTTAGCTGTACAGAATGCTCTGACAACCTACAAGGACCACGATGTCCTTCAAGAATGCAATCGCAGTCATAACATATGGGTTGTCCTGCCTCAGGCAGCCCTCGGTCGGCCGGATTCCTAAATGTCTGGGTCCGGCGTCGGCCGGTGTCGCCTCCTCTCCGACGTCAGAACGGCTGGAGTATAAAGGCATCGGCCGACGCCATCTTCTTCAGTCTTTTGCCGCACGATGCCTGAAGCAGAAGCAGTTCGCAAGTGCCGGTCGGTCAGCTCTTGTGTTTTCAGTACTGAAGTCATCTAAAAGCTAAGTACCCCGTTGGGGAACATTTTTTCTTGCCTCAGCCTATGTCAGAACAAATTGAGAAAGTTAATAATTGTTTGTCTTGTGGTAAACAAATACCTCATAAGGACTTCCATTCTTACTGCCTTCCTTGCCTGGGCCCAGACCACGACGTCACGGCCTGTGCTGCCTGTGCTTGCTTTAATTAGCACACTCTCAGGCGCCGGGCAGAATTTGCCGAAGACTTTTTCGGTGAATCTTTCGCGTATATCATGCCGTCGGATCAACCGCAACTCAATCTACCAAAAGCGAAAGGACCGGGACCGACATCCTCGCCCAAGGCCCACCACCGATGCAACTCCTAAACCCTCCGCTAGTGCTTGGTCCTTCGAAGCGGTAATTCAACCGCTCCAGGCCGACGACACAGCGTTAACACGTCCTTCGGTCTCGGAGACCTCTCCGGTGCCGGTTGTTGATTTTCCTCCGGAAACCGAAGTTCTGGATCTACCCGACACCATTCCTGTAGACAAGGTTACTCCTGCACGTAGGGCTGCAAGGCCTCCTGTATCCATGTCCATCGAGGCCTATGCACGTGCTAAGGCCGCCAGCCAGGCCAAGGCCCATCCTAAACCTGCTGCTCAGGCCCCTTCTTCCGATAAACAGATCATGTCTCTTGCTGCAGATCTTATTTCTCTTATCAGGGGGTCTCGGCCTCACCCAGACAGAGGTTCTCAGCCACCTGCAGAGAAAAGGCCCAGAACTGAGCAGGCTGACAACCTCTCTTCAGATGAAGCCTCTGGGGATTCTGAGCATTCAGATACCCAAGAAGAATCCTTCCAGGCCTATGAGGACTCTGATGCTGAGGAATCAATTCCCTCTGCCTCCCCTCCAGAGGATTTCTCGTTTGGTGAAGTCCTGCACTCTATGAGGGAACATTTTAAATGGCAGGGTCAGGAATTCTCTGATTCCAGGAAAAGGCTACGTACCTTCCTCAAGCTACCCCAGCACAGACCTTTAGCTATTCCTCCAGATGTCCTTCAAGGATGCATCTGCAGTCATAACATATGGGTTGTCCTGCCTCAGGCAGCCCTTCGGTCGGCCGGATTCCAAAGTCTGGGTCTGGCCTCGGCTGATGTCGCACTTCACCCGACGTCATAGCTCCTGGGGTATAAAGGCATCAGCCGACGCCATTTTCCTCTGTCTTTCTTGCCGCGCGGTGCCCGAAGCAGAAGCTGTTCGCAAGTGCCGGTCGGTCAGATCCAGAGATTTCAGCTACCGAAGACTTCTAAAAAAGCTAAGTACCCCGTCGGGGACTCTTTCTTGCCTCAGCCGATGTCAGACAAAGTAAATAATTGTTTAACTTGTGGGAAACAAATACCTCATAAGGATTTCCACTCTTACTGCCTTCCTTGCTTAGGCCCAGACCACGACGTATCAGCTTGTTTAGCCTGTGCTTCCTTCAACCGACGGACTCTTAGACGTCGGTCGGAGTTTGCTGAAGAGTTTTTTGGCTCCGCTTTTGCATATAAAATGCCGTCGGAGACTCCGACTACACATTTAGCTAAAAACGCAAGGAAAAGGACAGACACTCGCGGCCCACGGTTATGGCTGAAACCACGGTTAGGCCTACCGCGAGTGTCTCGGTTTCGGCTGAAACCGAGACCTCGGTTCTCCCTTCGGCCAAAAACATGCCTCCGACAACCGAGGCCACACAGGCCCCGGCTGAGTCGGCTACAGAAATTCCTACTGAAGAAGCAGGCACACAAGACATGCCTCTGACAACCGAGGCCACACAGGCCCCGGCTGAGTCGGCTACAGAAATTCCTACTGAAGAAGCAGGCACACAAGATTTGTCCGACACCATTCCGTTGGACATCTCTACTCCTGCACGTGGGGCAGCTAGACCCCCTGCTTCTATGTCTATCAAGGCCTTCTCCATGGCTAAAGCAGCTAAACTTTCCAAGGCCTTACCTACAAAAGCTCCCTCTCACAGACCTACCTCAAGTTCTCAGATTCTCAGCCTTGCTGAGGACCTTATTTCTCTGATCAGGGGATCCCAGCCTCACCCAGACAGGGCCTCACAACCCCCTCCTCAAAAGAGGCCTAGGTCTGAACCCCCTGAACCTCTCTCCTCTGACTATTCCTCGGATGGTTTAGATTTATCTGACCATCAGGAAGGACCATACTCACCTTATGAGGATTCTGATGCAGAAGACTCCATTCCTTCTGCCTCCCCTCCAGAAGAATTCTCATTTGGGGAAACTCTACACTCAATGAGGGAACACTTCCAATTGCAGGGTCAGGATTTTTCTTATTCTAGGAAAAGGCTAAGGACTTTTTTACACTTACCACAGCATAGGCCTTTAGCCATACTACCTGTACTGTCAGTTGTTGATGATGCATACAATGATGCCAGTACTGCCCCTGATTCTCTTCCCCCGGCCCCTGCCAAACCAGACAGATACTACAGGGTCCCGGATTCTCACTTCCACTTGTATAAGGCCCATGCTGCAGACCCAGAAACCATTTCTCAGGGCCCTAAAGGTGTTGCAGCTGCCACTGCCAAAAACCCCCTACCCTCTGAAAAAGAATCAAGAGCATTAGAGAGATGGGGTAAAAAGGTTTATACATCTGCTACTCTTTCTGCCAGGGCTTTAAACTGTCAATTTCACATGATAAAGTACCAGGAACTTTTGTTAGATCAGCTGAATAAAAAGCTATCCTCTCCTGAACCTTTAGACCGTAAGTCCCTTCAGGATTTGGTACACAACTCTCAGCAGGTCAGTAATCATTTCTTAAAATGTGGCTATGATGCACTGGAGGCTTCATTTAGATCAGCTATGACTGGAGCAGTGATTCGAAGGCATGCCTGGTTAAAAGAACAATCCTTGCCAGACCATGTTAAGTCTAAACTCCTAGATGCCCCTGTGGAGAAACAAAGTTTATTTGGCTCCCCTGCACAGGAGGTTCTAAAGAAAGTGGAAGAAAAAGCAAAATCTGTCCAAACAGTCAAGGATTTTCTGCAGATCCAACCTCCGAGGTTCAGCAGAAATTGGCCTTCAAAGAATTGGTCCTTTCCAGACACCTCCAGAGCACAGAGAGGCAGAAATAGACACCCAAGAGGCAGAGGTCAATCAAGGGGTGCCTACAGGGGTCGTCAGTGGCAACCTGCCAACCAGAGAAGTGCCGCCACAGCTGCGACTGCAACCACTTCCACAGGACAGACACAATGACTTGGCTCTGATTCCGCCTACCAGGGAACAACTGGAAGCACCCTTGGGCGGAAAGCTAGCTTTATTTTCAAAAAACTGGCATTGCATTACAGGAGACAAATGGACTTTGCAAACAATAGACAAAGGCTACAGGTTTCACTTCCACACTCTACCAAAAAAGAGAGGAATGCCAAACCTTCCACCAAGCCAGAAATCAGAGGCTCTAAAACAAATCTTCAGCTTACTAAGGATGAGAGCAATAGAAAAGGTACCATCTATGGAACAAGGCCAAGGATTTTACTCCAGACTGTTCCTTGTACCAAGAAAATAAAATAAATGGAGGCCTATTCTCGACTTGTCCGCACTGAACACATATCTCATTGTTCCAAAATTCAAGATGCTGACCCTACAGCAACTTCTTCCCATGTTGGGCAAGGAGTCTTGGCTGGTGACTCTAGATCTCAAGGAGGCATACCTGCACGTCCCTATACAACCAGATTGCAGAAGACACCTATTTCTTGCAGGATCAGAGCATTATCAATTCTCAGCATTGCACTTTGGCTTATCTACTGCGCCCAGAGTATTCACGAAATGCCTGGCATCAGTAATTGCACATTGCAGGCTTCAGGGAATTCAAATCTACCCATACCTGGACGACTGCCTAATACAAGTGGACAACAAGACAAAAATAATAAAGGATTTGGCCTATGTCATACAACTGCTGCAAGCCTTGGGATACACAGTCAACATACAAAAGTCAAGACTAGTGCCATCCCAAAGGATAACTTTTTTGGGTGCAGAACTGGACACAATAACTCAGATGCTTTTGTTTTTCTTCTGTGAGAAAAGCCAACTACCAGTCTACTTCATGGCATTAACAAGACAAACTCAGCTTACTGCAAGGAAAGTCCTGCAGGCCCCGGGTTACATGGCATCCTGCATAATCTTGATCCCACATGCCAGGCTGCATATGAGAAAATTACAATGGTACCTAAGGAATGTATGGTCTCAACACAGACACAGTCTAGAAGCCCTGATACCAATCATTCCATGCCTGAAAAAAGAATTCCTGTGGTGGGCTCAGGCCTGCCAGATCAACAGAGGATTGCCTTTCCACAAACCACATCCAAGGCAGACCATCACCACGGACGCCTCAGACCTAGGCTGGGGGGCACACATGGAAAACAAGTGTATCCAAGGCCTATGGTCCCAAGACCAGCTGAATCTACACATAAATGTAAAGGAGATGCTGGCAGTGAAGCATGCAATCGAGGCATTCAAATCATTCCTCCAGCAAGGATACCTGCTGATAAGGACGGACAATATCACAGTCATGTGGTACATCAACAAACAGGGAGGCACACATTCATACCCTCTATGCCGGATGGCAATGGACCTGTGGAACTTAGGCCTGAATCTCAACATCCAACTGCAGGCCAGATTCGTACCAGGAAAAGAGAATTCACTAGCAGACAGCTTAAGCAGAACTACCACGGATGCTCACGAATGGATGCTGCATCCAGACATCTTCAAAACCATTACAAAGAAATGGGGAATGCCAGAGATAGACCTGTTCGCCTCCCCACTCAACCACCAACTGAAGAAATTCTGCTCAAGAGTATACCACCCACAAGCCTGGAGGGTGGACTCCCTTTCAGCTGGAAGGCCCTGACAGTATATGCCTTTCCACCTCTCCCATTGATGTACAAAGTTCTACTGAAGATCAGAGAGGAACAGCCAAAGGTAATTCTGATAGCTCCAGACTGGCCAAGGCAGCATTGGTACCCGCTACTGAGAAGCATGTCTCGGACGAACTCATGGCCTCTACCTCTATGTCCTTTACTTCTAACGCAGAACAATTACAAGACCCTGCATCCAAACTTAAAAACCCTGCAGCTAACTGCTTGGAAAATTGCATAAAACAAAACCAACCTGTTTTATCTCAGAGGGTTAAGGACATTTTCCTGGAGGCTTGCAGACCCTCCACAAGGAAAACATATTCAGCCAAATGGAAGAGATTCCTCATTTGGAGTGCAGCAAAGGGAACAAATGTCACACTGGCAAACCTAGCACACATCCTAGAATACTTAGCAGAACTGTTCCACAATGGCCTGTCCTCTTCTTCCATTAAGATTCATGCATCAGCAATTTCAGCAGAGTACAACATGGATCCTCCTGTCTTCTCTCATCCTCTCCTCAGACAATTTTTGAGAGGGATCAAAAATGTAAAACCTCCAAGGAAACCACCTCTGCCTGCATGGGATCTCAATTTTGTGCTAGAAAAATTAACACTTCCCCCTTTTGAACCAGCAGCAACAGCAGACTTACAGTTCTTATCTTGGAAAACTGCCTTCCTGCTAGCAATCACTTCAGCAAGAAGGGTATCCGAGTTACAGGCATTAATGGCAGTGCAGCATTTCCTTATCTTTCACCAGGATAGAGCGTCTCTGAGAACCAATCCTACTTTTATGCCAAAGGTGGTATCCAGGGTATCCTTGAACCAAGCTATTCATTTACCTACATTCTTCCCTAACCCACAGAACAGGGGGGAAAAACTACTACACCCCTTGGATGTACACAGACAACTGTGCTACTATCTGGACAGAACTAAGGCCAGCAGAAAAACTGACCAGCTTCTGGCAGCATATGCAACAGGAGTGCAAGGAAAAGCAATTTCAAAACAGACGATCTCAAAATGGATAGGAAACTGCATTCGATTCTGCTACTCATTTCATGGAAAGACAACTCCTGAAAATATCAGGCCTCACTCCACAAGAGCTACAGCCACCACTACAGCTTTCCTACGAGGAGTGGCTACCAAAGACATTTTAGAAGCTGCTACTTGGAGCTCCGTGCATACATTTGCCAAGCATTACAATCTTCCTTTATACTCCAGATCCCGAGCAGGTTTTGCAACTGCAGTTTTACAAGGGATCTTAACTACACCATCATTATCTTAGTGCCTCCTCCCCCAGTTTGGCTATGGTATTCTACCCATATGTTATGACTGCAGATGCATCCTTGAAGGACATAGTACAGTTTTGTACCTACCATAAATGTAGATGTCCGATAGGTATGCATCTGCAGTCAGGATTATCCACCCTCCTTCCCCTCTGTGGTATTCCTAGGGTACTTACCCCTCTCTTAGCTAGCTGGGGGAAGCTATTATGGTGTATTTGTTTGTATGTATATATGTATATATACTTTTTGATTTCTACTGTTTGGAATTTTCTACTTTTATACAAATTTAGCCTTCCTAGAGGGCACCTGGCATCTGGGGCAAGAAACACTGAATAAAATGGCGTCGGCTGATGCCTTTATACCCCAGGAGCTATGACGTCGGGTGAAGTGCAACATCAGCCGAGGCCAGACCCAGACTTTGGAATCCGGCCGATCGAAGGGCTGCCTGTGGCAGGACAACCCATATGTTATGACTGCAGATGCATACCTATCGGACATCTACATTTATGGTAGGTACAAAACTGTACTTTATGGATGTTTTGGATGATGTTTTCTCTGACTCCAGTGCTAACCCTGATTCTCTCCCCCCTGCTCCTGTCAAGCCAGACAGATATTATAGGGTCCCTGACACTCACAAACATCTCTTTAAGGCCCACTCTGTGGATCTAGAAACTATTTCACAGGGCCCCAAGGGAGTGGCTACTTCCACTGCCAAGAATCCACTGCCAGCGGATAGGGAAGCTAGGTCCCTGGAGAGATGGGGTAAAAAAGTTTATACCTCTACCACCCTAGCCATGAGGTCACTTAACTGCCTTTTTCATATGTTTCAGTACCAGGATTTTTTACTGGATGATTTACAGAAAAAGTTAGCCTCTCCTGAGCCTATTGATAGAAAGGCATTGCAGGATCATATACATAACACTCAGCAGGTTAACAATCATTTTCTTCAGTGTGGTTATGATGCATTGGAGGCTTCATGTAGGGCAGCTATGACTGGGGCTGTGATACGTAGACATGCTTGGCTAAAAGATCAGCCATTGCCAGACCATGTTAAAGTAAAGTTACTCAATGCACCTCTGGAAAAACAGAAGCTTTTTGGTGCTAATGCACAAGATGTGTTGAAATCCATTGAGGAAAAAGCTAAGTCAGTACAGACAGTCAAGGATTTCCTCCAGGTTCAGCCACCCAGATTCAGCAGAAACTGGCCTTCAAAGAATTGGTCCTTCCCAGACTCTGACAAGTTTCAAAGGGGAAAAAACAGGCATGCCCGAGGTAGAGGGCAATACCGAGGATCCTACAGGGGCCGCCAATGGCAACCTCCAAATCAAAGAAATGGCGCAGGCAGCCCAGCTGCACCACAAGGACAATCACAATGACTTGACTTTCATACCGCCTACAAAGGCTCAAAGAGAAGCACCTTTGGGCGGAAAATTATCCTTATTCTCAAACAACTGGCATATCTTAACCAAGGACAACTGGATTCTGGATTTAATAGACAAGGGTTACAGAGTCCACTTCCATACTTTACCAATAAGACAAGGCATGCCAAACCTGCCACATCATCAAAGGGCAGAGGCACTCACTCAAGTTTCAAAGCTGTTAAGTATAAAAGCAATAGAAAGGGTTCCTCCTCAGGAACAAGGCCAGGGATTTTATTCAAGACTGTTCCTTGTTCCAAGAAAAGAAAACAAATGGAGGCCTATACTGGACTTGTCTACTCTAAATACTTTTCTCATTGTGCCAAAGTTCAAAATGCTGACGTTGCAGCAACTTCTTCCCATGCTGGGCAAGGGGTCTTGGCTGGTCACTCTGGACCTCAAGGAGGCATACCTGCATGTCCCAATCAGACAAAGCTGCAGAAGATACCTCAGATTTCTTGCAGGGACAGAGCATTATCAATTCTTAGCATTGCCGTTTGGCTTATCTACTGCGCCCAGAGTGTTCACGAAATGCCTGGCATCAGTAGTGGCACACTGCAGACTCCAGGGGATTCAGATATACCCCTACCTGGACAACTGCCTCATACAAGCAGACAACAAACAAACCTTAATAGCAAACTTGAACTATGTCATTCAACTACTGCAGGCCTTGGGATACACAGTCAACATTCAGAAATCAAGACTATTGCCATCCCAACAGATTATTTTCCTAGGAGCCAAACTGGACACAGAAACTCAAGTGGCCTACCTCACAGAGGAAAAACAACAGCAGTTACCAGAGTACTTCAAAGGCCTAACAAAACTCTCCCAGCTGACTGCAAGGAAAATCCTGCAGGCCCTGGGGTTCATGGCATCTTGCATTCTTCTGATACCTTTGGCAAGACTTCATATGAGAAAGCTGCAATGGTACTTAAAAAGTTTATGGTCCCAACACAGCCAAAGCCTAGAGGACGTAATCCCACTCATTCCTTGTCTGCAAAAAGAATTTTTATGGTGGGCTCAAGCAAGTCAGTTAAACAAAGGCATGTCTTTCAACAGACCTCAAGCAGGTCAAATGATTACAACAGACGCCTCAGATCATGGATGGGGGGCGCACATGGAGGGCAGATGCATTCAAGGTCTATGGACACCAAGGGAAAGACATCTGCACATAAACCAAAAAGAGATGTTGGCAGTGATACATGCAATCGAGACTTTCGAAAAATCACTACAACAAGGACATTTGCTAATAAGGACAGACAACACCACTGTCATGTGGTATATAAACAAGCAGGGAGGCACTCATTCTTATCCCCTCTGCAGACTAACAATGATTCTCTGGGAAAAATCCTTGAGTCTGAAGATACATTTACAATCCCAGTTTGTGCCAGGCAAGGACAATGTACTAGCAGACAAGCTGAGCAGAAATTTCTTGGATCCACACGAATGGATGCTGCATCCTCACATTTTCTCACAAATAACAAAGACATGGGGAAGACCGGACGTAGATCTCTTTGCTTCTCACATGAATCATCACCTGGAAAAGTTCTGCACAAGGACCCACCATCCTCAAGCCTGGAAAACGGATGCTCTCTCCTTCAGCTGGAATTCCCTAAAAAATGTATGCATTCCCTCCTCTACCTCTGCTGACCAAGGTAATACTGAAGATCAAAGCAGAACAACCAACAGGCATTTTGATAGCTCCAGACTGGCCAAGGCAACACTGGTACCCATTGCTGTTGAGAATAACTCGGACCAAACCGTGGCCTCTGCCTCTATGGCCCCTGCTTCTAACACAACACAATTACAGGACTGTCCATCAAAACCTGAAAACATTGCATCTGACAATCTGGAGGTTACCATGACTCCTTCCGCTATCTCTCTTTCCAAAAAGGTTCAAGAGATCTTACTGGAAGCACGCAGACCTTCCACCAGAAAAATCTATTCAGCCAAGTGGAAGAGATTCAGCATCTGGAATGCCAACAGGGGTCAGGATACAACATTACTGAGTATACCTCAGATATTGGAATACTTGGCAGAAATGTTTCATACTGGACTCTCATATTCTTCTATAAAGATTCACGCCTCAGCAATCTCGGCAAAATACAATTGTGATCCACCAGTGTTTTCACATCCTTTGCTAAGACAGTTCCTAAGAGGGATAAAGAATATCAAACCTCCCAGAAAACAGCCAGTACCTGCATGGGACCTCAATTTCGTTTTGGAAAAATTAACTCTTCCTCCTTTTGAGCCAGCAGCAACTTCAGAAATGCAATTTCTATCATGGAAAACGGTCTTTCTATTGGCAGTCACATCTGCAAGAAGAGTCTCGGAGATACAGGCACTCATGGCAGTACCTCCCTTCCTCATTTTTCATCAGGACAGAGTTTCTCTAAGAACCAATCCTACATTCATGCCAAAAGTAATTTCCAGGGTGTCTCTAAATCAAGCTATTCACCTGCCTACTTTCTTCCCCAATCCTCAAAACAGGGGGGAAAAACTGCTGCATACTTTGGACATACACAGGCAACTATGCCACTACTTGGACAGAACTAAGGCCACCAGAAAGTCTGACCAACTGTTTGTAGCCTATGCTGCTGGAGTACAAGGAAAAGCAATCTCCAAACAAACAATTTCAAAATGGATTGGACACTGCATCAGATTCTGCTATTCTTTCCATGGAAAAGGTGTGCCAGCAAATATTAGGCCACATTCCATCAGAGCTATAGCCACATCCACAGCTTTCCTAAGAGGAGTGGCTACAAAGGACATTCTAGAGGCTGCTACATGGAGCTCCATGCATACATTTACCAAGCACTACAACCTGCCCTTATACTCCAGATCCTGAGCAGGCTTTGCTTCGGCAGTCCTGCAGGGCATTTTAGCTACACCATCCCTTTCTTAAGTTCCATCCACCCCCAGCTTGGCTATGGTATTCAACCCATATGTTATGACTGCAGTTGCATTCTTGAAGGACATAGTACAGTTTTGTACCTACCATAAATGTAGATGTCCGATAGATATGCAACTGCAGTCGGATTTTCCCACCCTCCTACCCCTCTGTAACTTTCTTTATGGGTCCACTACCCGTATTCCTATTAGTTGGGGGTATCTCCTATGGTGTATCTGTTTATTACTGTTGTGCATGTCTGGAATTGTTTATCCATTCACCAAATTTAGCCTTCCTAGGAGGGCACCTGGCATCTGGGGCAAGAAACACTGAAGAAGATGGCGTCGGCCGATGCCTTTATACTCCAGCCGTTCTGACGTCGGAGAGGAGGCGACACCGGCCGACGCCGGACCCAGACTTTGGAGTCCGGCCGATCGAGGGCTGCCTGAGGCAGGACAACCCATATGTTATGACTGCAGTTGCATATCTATCGGACATCTACATTTATGGTAGGTACAAAACTGTACTTTCTCCCAGGACAATTAATGATAAAGATGGACAACACCACTGTTATGTGGTACATAAACAAGCAGGGGGGTACACATTCTTGCCCCCTCTGCAGACTAGCCATGGCATTGTGGAACACAGCCCTGAGCTATCAAGTACATTTACAAGCTCAATTCCTGCTATGAACACTAAGTACACTGGCAGACGAACTAAGCAGAAACCTCATGGACCCACATGAGTGGAATCTGGAACCAAGGACTTTCAACATGTTGGCAAGCAAATGGGGGGGCCCAGAAATAGACCTGTTTGCCTCCCCCCAAAACTATCAGTTCGACAAATTCTGCACAAGGACTCCCCACAAACGAGCTTGGAAAGTGGATGCTCTGTCCTTCAGCTGGAAAAAACTATCAGTTTATGCCCCCTGCCTCTGCTCTCCAAAGTACTACTAAAGATCAAACAAGACAAACCAAGGACGATTTTGATTGCACCATACTGGCCACGCCAACACTGGTACCCCCTCTTGTGCAGTGTGTCACTGGGGCCCCATAGCACCTGCCTCAGACTCCTACTCTATTTTCTCAGCAGGAGAACCAAATTCTGCACCCTCAACTTCAAACACTGAATCTAGCAGCCTGGCTAATTACATAATTTCTCCTTTACCATCCCTCAGTAAACCAGTGATGGATATCATTTTAGAGGCAAGGAGGCCTAGTACCAGAAAGTCTTATGCTGAAAAATGGAAAAGATTCTGTGCCTGGAACCAGTCTCAAGGGATGAGCACAACCGTGCCCAATTTACCTCAGATTTTACAATACTTAACTGAGATGCTTCATAAGGGGCTGTCTTTCTCTTCCATCAAAATCCACGCCTCAGCCATCTCTGCTCATTATAACACACAACCACCCCTCTTCTCTCATCCACTGCTTAAGCAGTTCCTCAGAGGGGCCAAGAATCTATGACCACCCAGGAGAGCTCCAACTCCAGACTGTGACCTCAACTTTGTATTGGAAAAGCTCACCCTTCCTCCTTTCGAGCCAGCTGCCACTGCGGACTTAAAGTTCCTTTCTTGGAAAACAGCTTTTCTTTTAGCAATCACTTCAGCAAGAAGGGTATCTGAATTACATGCCCTTATGGCAGTGGAGCCTTTCATCATCTTTCATGCGGACAGGGTGTCCCTCAGGACCAATCCTTCTCTCATGCCGAAGGTGGTATCCAGTGTGGCCCTTATTCAGTCCATACATTTGCCAACCTTCTTTCCTAATCCACAGAACAAAGGGGAATGGATTCTGCACTCCTTTGACGTGCACAGACAACTTAGATTCTACTTGGACAGAACTAAACCTCAAAGGAAATCTGATCAACTGCGGGTGGCATTTGCTGCAGGGGTAGAGGGGAAGGCTATTTAAAAGCAAACCATTTCCAAATGGATAGGCCATTGCATTCATTTCTGCTACAAACACCATGGAAAACCTATCCCACAGGGGATCAGACCCCATTCTACCAGGGCTGCATCTACCTCTACAGCCTTTCTCAGGAGCCTCCCTACCAGGGACATCCTAGAAGCTGCTACCTGGTGTTCTGCACATATTTTCACCAAGCATTACCATCTGCCAATTTTCTCTAAATCCAGAGCTGGCTTTGCCACTGCAGTCTTGCAGGGCCTTTTAGCTGGTCCTTATTCTATTTAAATTCCTCCTCCCATCCTTGGCTTTGGAAATCTACTCAAAAATGATGACTGCAACAGTGAAACACGAAGAACATAGTACAGTTGTGTATACTTATCATAAATGTAGATGTTCGAGTGTATTCACTGTTGCAGTCCTGATTACCCTCTCTCCAGCCCCATTCTTTTTTTGAATATACCTCTACTTTCCTTTGCTATCTACTAAAAGCTTTTTGGTGTATTTTCTTTTTTGTTGGAGGTATAACCTTGTATATTTATAGATTTAATTGTTTCCCATTAAGGAAGCACCTGACATCTGGGGCAAGAAAAACTGATGTAATTGCGCTGGCTGCATGTTTTGTACCCCTGACGACCTGATGTCATGGAAGAAGGGACAGCAGCCGATGCAGGACCCAAGACTTTGTTAATCAGGCCGACTGAGGGCTACTGCAAGCAGATAACCCAAAAGTGATGACTGCAACAGTGAATACACTCTAACATCTTCATTTATGGTAAGTGTACACAACTGTACTTTACATGGGTAGCATAAGTACAGATCTGATTTTGTCCCTTTTCATTCTTCCTCACAGATGGGTTCGATCCGACTCTGCTGCATACCAAAGCTTCTGATCATAATTTCAAACTCCTCCTCTACCCATAATGCTGTGTTCTCTTCCTAGCTCCTTGGATCTCATTTGCTGCCACTGTGACAAGCCAGATCCATCTCGAGCAGTGAGAGATGTACATTTTTGACTCTTTCTTGTTAAGCTTTTAGCTAATTTTTTGTTTAAATGCTGTAGTTAGTGTTACTTACTCTCCTTCCTCTGATTATCTGTAGTTTTTACTGACATTAGGGTTTTCTTATTTTGTATCCCTACCGTTCTTCCTCGCTTTTCGTGCCATCTTGACATTTTCTTCTCTTTCCAGTTGTACTTTAAATATCTACCTTTCCTATAAATTTAGTTATATATTTATAGGTATATAAAAGTGTGTAGTTTAGTTACAGTTGGCAGTTAGTACTGTCCTAACCCCTGTCTCTCTTCAGGCTGTATTTTTTGTGTAGAGATAAAGTTTCTGAGAAACCTATAAGTTTCAAAAAATGCACTTCTTGTGGGCATAAAATCCCTAATTCTAATGCCCACAAGAAGTGTGTTTATTGCTTGGGGCCTGATCATCTCAAAGCTTCTTGTAATATATGTGCCACCTTTACCCCAACCCCTCTGACAGGTGCAACAAGTTAATTCTCAAAGGCCTTCTTCCTGCATCTTCCGGGGATCAAACCTCTTCTAAAGTTCCACACATTTCCTCAGAATCAAGGAAACAAACCCTCCAGAAGTCTCCAGGGTTTTTTTTGGAGCCATCAGACAAACTCAGACAAAGTTTTGGGTCCGGCTACTTCAGATCTTGACCCCTGTGGATCCCTCAGATCTGTAGGCCTCATCAGATCTGACAGGGCATGATCACCATTGTGAGCTCTCCTCTACCATCCACCTCCTTCTTGGATCCCAGACCCTTGGATCTGACAGAAGCAGGTCGCCAGAGTACACACTCAAACCTGTATCTCCGGCTGTACCCTCTCAGCTATTCCAAACACCTAGAAAACACTCCAGGCCAGCATCCATGGCGTCTTCCAGGTCTTCAAGCAGTTTGACAGAGGCTGACATGGACAGGATGATTATTGTTTCTTAGGGCTCAGATCCAGATGCGGGGGTCTTGCCAGCTCCATCACCTCATGGATTTGTGACTGCCCCTACTAAACCTATCTTATCTCCTCCTCCAGTCTGACTTGTGGTATTGGAGTCTCTGGATAAGAGATCCCCAAGAGGTTTAGTGTCAGATCCAAGAAAGGTACCCTCTTCCACTCCGACAGTGTCTCTGACTGACTTGGTTCCAATACCCTTAGGTCAGAGCAGGTCTTGGATCCGAGAGGTTGGCACCGGGTCCAAGAGGTTGGGCTCTACTCCGACTTTGTCAGATTCATTCTTTACTCGTGGAACCTCTGCCCTTGACAGCTCTGATATGATTCTCCCCTTGAGGCTCAGATCCTGGGGCAGCCCTGACATACCAGAGACCCGCCTTTGAGGCCATGCGGAGCACGCTGGCCAGGTCGTCAGCTAAGTCACTCGGGTCGGTCATTCCATCCCCTACCACTCCGGCGAGAGCTTCTGACACCCACCTATCCTTGGACAGCAGAGCGCCAAGCCCTAAGGATACCCCCACGAGCGGTCCCCACTTTCTGATGGTCCCTCAGAGCCTGTGCCTGAGGAACCTCCCAGAAAGAAATTGTGCAAGAGGAAGCACATAGACTCCCAGGACAAGTCTCTCACTTCCAATACTGACCTTGAGGAATCGGAAGGGTCCCCCAAGTCTTCCTCTGATGATGTTTCCTTCTCCGATATCCTGGAGATACTGAAACAAAGGGGAGACTGGCCTTCCAAAACCCCTTCCGAGGAGGAGTCGGTATTCCATAAGGCTTTTGGCGCTCAACCTTCTGCCTCCTGGGTGTCTCCACCCTTCGATGAACTTCTTGACCTTATTTGTCGAAGGGTGTGGGAAAACCCTGATTCTGTGGAGCCAGTACCTTGGCGCCCCAACAAATTTCTCTCCGTCCCTCACGGGAAATAATTTCTGGCAAAAGGAGTCCCAGTAGATGGCCATGGTGGTGGCTGCAGCCACCCAGAAGGAAGTTGCAGAGTCTTCCTCTTCGGTGCATCCTCCTAACAAGGAGTCCAGGACTATGGACCGGTACGGGAAGCGTACCTTGTCTTCAGCCACCTTCACCTTAAGGTCGCTGAATTACTTATCTCATTTCACTCTGCTCCAGAGAGATCTCCTTAAGGAGTTGGGAGATACTCTTGCGGGTAACATACCTGAAGCGGTGGTTCAGACAGTCAACGCACAGGTTTCTACCCTCAACTCCATCGCAAACTTGTCCATGTGACTTATTTCGTATGCGGCCGAGGGAGCGAGTAAGGCGGCCAGCTCAGGTGTAGCCCTTAGAAGGCAAGCCTGGCTGCACCTGTGTCACTTTGCGGAGGCCTTCAAGTCTTCCTTCACTGATGCCCCTTTTGATGGTTCCTCCTTGTTTGGAACCAAAGTGAAAGACACCCTCACCAGGTGCGAGCAAGAGGGAAAGACCCTGTCTGCTGTAGGGGTCCGTTTCTCCCTCCCGTCTAGGCCTTATCCCAAGGCTCAGCGAGGGAGAAAGATGTGGTTCAAGAAATCACAAAGGTTTTTACCTGCCACACAAGGTGAAACCCCCTCCCGAGGCAGGGGAGGGGGGAGTTATTCAGGGAGACGTCGCCCCAGAGGTAGAGGGGGCCCCCGCGATTCTGGGGACCGCGACTCTTTTCGTGGCTCCCCATACTCTCATTCCTGAGGGTGTGCCTGACTGTGCTTATCCGGAGCCAGTCGGGGTGTGCCTGACTGTGCTTATCCGGAGCCAGTCGGGGGTCGAATTTCCTTGTATCCGGAAGCCTGGGAAAACATCACCCATGACCGATGGGTTTGTTTGTGTCTTTCGGCTTGTCCCGGTTAGGGGTCGCCACAGCAGAACTCAGGTCCGCTAATGATTGGCAATTGATTTTTACGTACCGGCTTGCCAGGCCTGACGCACAACCTTCAACGAAGGTACGCCCATTCACGCATGTCTCTATGCAGAAGACGCTCTAGCTGAGAATCGAACCGGACAGCGTCTTACTGTGAGGCGACAACGCTACCACAGCACCACCACCACGGGTTACCCATGACCGATGGGTATTGAGGATAATTTCCGGAGGTTACACCATACCATTCTCTTCAGTACCCCCTCCCATCAGAAAAATCCCATATGTTCCACCCAGTCAAAGGGATCAAGCAGCCTCAGAGATATCTCAGCTGCTACAAAAAGGAGTCATCCAACCAGTCCCCTCAGACCAGATCGGATTAGGGACTTACTCAAGATTCTTTTTGGTGCCAAAACGAACAAGGGACCTGAGACCCATATTAGATCTCAGTCAACTCAACCATTACGTACACAAGTCCAAATTCCATATGGTCACCCTACAATCTATTCTCCCATTGTTGGGAAAGGAAGTATGGATGTGCTCCATCGACCTGAAGGATGCTTACTACCATATCAAAATGGACAGGGCATCCAGGTGTCATCTACGCTTCTGGCTGGGAGCCAGACATTTCCAGTTTCGAGCCCTACCCTTTGGTCTCACCACAGCCCCCAGGCTGTTCACCAAGTGTATGGCAGTGGTGACGGGTCACTTGAGACGTCAAGGATTCCAGGTGGTTCCGTACCTGGACGACTGGCTCCTCACCGCTCCCACCAGGCATCTACTAATTCAGACCAGGGACACTACCGTCCGTCTATGTCACCAATTAGGCATTACGATAAATTGGAAAAAAATCTGCCTTGATGTCCTTCAAGAATGCAACTGCAGTCCTGACATATGGGTTGTCCTGCCTCAGGCAGCCCTTCGGTCGGCCGGATTCCAAAGTCCGGGTCCGCCTACTCCCCGACGTCAGAGCGGCTGGGGTATAAAGGCATCCGCCGACGCCATCTTCTTCAGTCTTTCTTGCCACGCGGTGCCCGAAGCAGAAGCAGTTCGCAAGTGCCGGTCGGTCAGCTCCTGTGTTTTCAGTTACCGAAGTCATCAAAAAGCTAAGTACCCCATTGGGGAACATTTTTCTTGCCTCAGCCGATGTCAGAAAAAATTGAAAATGTTAACAATTGTTTGTCTTGTGGTAAACAAATACCTCATAAGGACTTCCACTCTTACTGCCTTCCCTGCCTGGGCCCAGACCACGATGTCTCGGCCTGTGCTTGCTTTAATAAGCGCACACTCAGGTGCCGGGCAGAATTTGCCGAAGACTTTTTTTGCGAAAATTACGTTTATATCATGCCGTCGGAACAACCGACAGCACATATTTCCAAAAAGCGTAAGGACCGGGACCGACATCCTTGGCCCGCGTCATCCACTGATACCACGCCTAAGCCTACCGCGAGTGCATCGGCCTCTTCGGAGGCGGTAATTCAACCACTCCAGGCCGATGACACCGCTTTACCGCGTACTTCGGTCCCGGAGGTTTTCCCGCTGCCGGTTGTTGATTTTCCTCCCGAAACCGAAGCTCTAGAATTACCTGACACCATACCTGTGGATAAAGTTACTTCTGCCCGTGGGGCAGCTAGGCCTCTGGTCTCCATGTCCATCAAGGCCTACACACGTGCTAAGGCTGCCAGCCAGGCTAAGGCCCATCTTCCTAAAACTAGTTCCCAGAGCCTTTCTTCTGATAAACAGATCATGACCCTAGCTGCAGATCTAATCTCTCTAATCAGAGGTTCTCAGTCGCACCCAGACAGAGGTTCTCAGCCTCCTGCAGATAAAAGGCCTAGGACAGATCAGCCAAATACCCTCTCTTCAGATGAGGCCTCTAGGGATTCTGAGCACTCAGATACCCAGGAAGAATCCTTCCAGGCCTACGAGGACTCTGATGCTGAGGAATCAATTCCTTCTGCCTCTCCTCCAGAGGATATTTCTTCGAGAAGTTCTCCACTCCATGAGAGAACATTTTCAGTGGCAGGGCCAGGAATTTTCTGACTCCAGGAAAAGGCTACGTACCTTCCTCAAGTTACCCCAGCACAGACCATTAGCTATTCCTCCAGTGTTGGATGTCTTGGATGATGTATACTCAGACTCCAGTGCTTCCCCTGATTCTCTTCCCTCCTGCTCCTGTCAAGCCAGACAGATATTACAGGGTTCCTGAAACTCACAAGCATCTCTTTAAGGCCCACTCTGTGGATCTAGAAACTATTTCTCAGGGGCCCAAAGGAGTGGCTACTTCCTCGGCCAAAAACCCTTTTCCCGCAGACAGGGAATCAAGGTCCCTGGAGAGATGGGGCAGAAAAAGTTTATACGTCTTCCACCCTTGCCATGAGGTCACTTAACTGTCTTTTTCATGTGTTTCAGTACCAGGATTACTTAATGGATGATTTGCAGAAAAAGCTAGCCTCACCTGAGCCTATAGATAGAAAGGCATTGCAGGATTTGGTTCATAACACTCAGCAGGTTAGCAGTCATTTTCTTCAGTGTGGTTATGATGCATTGGAAGCTTCATGTAGGTCAGCTATGACAGGGGCCATTATACGTAGACATGCTTTGCTGGAAGAACAGCCACTGCCAGACCATGTTAAAGTAAAGCTCCTAGATGCACCTCTGGAAAAACAGAAGCTTTTTGGTGCTAATGCACAGGATGTGTTGAAGTCTATTGAGGAAAAGGCTAAATCAGTACAGACAGTCAAGGATTTCCTCCAGGTTCAGCCACCTAGATTCAGCAGGAATTGGCCTTCAAAGAATTGGTCCTTTCCAGACACTGATAAGTTTCAAATGGGAAAAAAACAGGCGTGCTCGAGGTAGAGGGCAATACCGAGGCTCTTACAGGGGCCGCCAATGGCAACCTCCAAATCAGAGAAGTGGTGCAGGGAGTTTAGCTGCACCACAGGGACAATCACAATGACTGGACTTTCACCCCGCCGACCAAGGCTCAAAGAAGCACCTCTAGGTGGAAAATTATCCTTATTCTCAAAGAACTGGCACATTTTAACCAAGGACAAATGGATTCTGGACATAGTAGACCAAGGTTACAGGTTCCACTTCCATACCTTACCAACGAGACAAGGCATGCCAAACCTGCCACAAAATCAAAGGGAGAGGCACTCATACAAGTTTTAAAGCTGTTACAAATAAAAGCAATAGAAAAGGTTCCTCCTCAGGAACAAGGCCAGGGATTCTATTCAAGACTGTTCCTTGTTCCAAGAAAAGAAAAGCAATGGAGACCTATACTGGATTTGTCCGCTCTAAACACTTTTCTCATTGTGCCAAAATTCAAAATGCTGACTTTACAGCAACTCCTTCCCATGCTGGGCAAGGGGTCTTGGCTGGTTACTCTGGACCTCAAGGAGGCATACCTGCATGTCCCAATCAGACACAGTTGCAGAAGATACCTCAGATTTCTTGCAGGATCAGAGTATTATCAATTCTCAGCATTGCTGTTTGGCTTATCTACTGCGCCCAGAGTATTCACGAAATGCCTGGCATCAGTAGTTGCACATTGCAGGCTCCAGGGGATTCAAATATACCCTTACCTGGACGACTGCCTTATACAAGCAGACAGCAAACAAACCTTGATAAGACACTTGGATTATGCCATTGAATTACTACAGGCTTTGGGATACACAGTCAACATTCAAAAATCAAGACTACTGCCATCCCAACAGATTATTTTTCTAGGAGCCAAATTGGACACACAATCACAAATGGCTTTCCTCACAGATAAGAAACAAGAACATTTACCAGATTACTTCAAAAGCCTAGCAAAGCTCACCCAGCTGACCGCAAGGAAAATCCTGCAGGCCCTGGGGTTCATGGCATCTTGCATTCTTCTGGTACCTCTGGCAAGACTACACATGAGAAAGCTACAATGGTACCTAAAAAACTTATGGTCTCAACACAGCCAAAATCTAGAAGACGTAATGCCACTCATTCCATGCCTACAAAGGGAATTTTTGTGGTGGGCTCAAGCAAGTCATTTAAACAAGGGCATGTCTTTCAACAAACCTCTAGCAAGTCAAACCAGTACAACAGACGCCTCAGATCATGGATGGGGGCCGCACATGGAGGGCAGATGCATTCAAGGGCAATGGACTCCCAGGGAAATGCATCTGCACATAAATCAGAAAGAGATGTTGGCAGTCATACATGCAATCGAGGCATTCGGGAAATCCCTTCAGCAAGGTCATCTGCTAATAAGGACAGACAACACCACTGTCATGTGGTATATAAACAAGCAGGGAGGCACTCACTCTTACCCCCTCTGCAGACTAACAATGATTCTTTGGGAAAAGTCCCTGAAACTGAACATCCACTTGCAATCCCAGTTTGTTCCAGGCAAGGACAATGTTCTGGCGGACAGGCTGAGCAGAAATTTCTTGGATCCGCACGAATGGATGCTGCATCCACACATTTTCTCACAAATAACAAGTGCATGGGGAAGACCGGACATAGATCTCTTTGCTTCTCACCTCAATCATCACCTGGAGAAGTTCTGTTCAAGGACTCACCATCCTCTAGCCTGGAGAACGGATGCCCTCTCCTTCCGCTGGAATTCCCTAACAATTTATGCATTCCCTCTTCTACCATTACTGACCAAGGTGTTACTGAAGCTCAAAGCAGAACAACCAAAAGGAATTTTGATAGCTCCAGACTGGCCAAGGCAGCACTGGTATCCATTGCTACTGAGCATAACTCACACCAAACCGTGGCCCTTGCCTCAATGGCCTCTGCTTCTAACACAGCACAATTACAGGACTGTTCATCAAAACCTGCAAACATTGCAGCTGACAGCTTGGAGGGTTCCATGACCTTCACCCATACCTCTCTTTCCAAAAAAGTACAAGAAATCTTGCTGGAAGCACGCAGACCTTCCACCAGAAAAACCTATTCAGCCAAGTGGAAGAGATTCATCATCTGGAATGCCAACAAGGGTCAAGATGCATCAGTAATGAGCATACCACAGATATTAGAATACTTGGCAGAAATGTTTCATAGTGGCCTCTCATATTCTTCCATAAAAATTCACGTCTCAGCAAAATACAACTGTGATCCACCTGTGTTTTCACATCCCTTGCTAAGACAGTTTCTAAGAGGGATAAAGAATATCAAACCTCCCAGAAAACCACCAGTACCTGCATGGGACCTCAATTTCGTCTTGGAAAAATTAACTCTTCCTCCTTTTGAACCAGCAGCATCTTCAGAAATGCAATTTCTCTCCTGGAAAATGGTTTTCCTGTTGGCAGTTACCTCAGCAAGAAGAGTCTCTGAGATACAGGCCCTGATGGCAGTACCTCCCTTTCTCATTTTTCATCAGGACAGAGTTTCTCTAAGAACCAATCCTTCATTCATGCCAAAAGTGATATCCAGGGTGTCTCTAAATCAAGCAATTCACCTGCCTACCTTCTTTCCCAACCCTCAAAATAAGGGGGAAAAGCTGCTGCACACTTTGGACATACACAGACAATTACGCTACTACTTGGACAGAACAAAGACCACCAGAAAGTCTGACCAACTGTTTGTAGCTTATGCTGCTGGAGTGCAAGGAAAGGCAATCTGCAAACCATTTCAAAATGGATTAGACACTGCATCAGATTCTGTTACTCTTTCCATGGAAAAGGTGTGCCAGCCAATATTAGGCCACACTCCACCAGAGCTATAGCCATATCCACAGCCTTTCTAAGAGGAGTGGCTACAAAGGACATTGTAGAGGCTGCTACATGGAGCTCTGTGCATACATTTGCCAAACACTACAACCTGCCTTTATACTCCAGATCCCGAGCAGGCTTTGCTTCGGCAGTCCTGCAGGGCATTTTAGCTACACCATCCCTTTCTTAGATCCTACCATCCCCAGCTTGGCTATGGCATTCAACCCATATGTCAGGACTGCAGTTGCATTCTTGAAGGACATAGTACAGTTTTGTACCTACCATAAATGTAGATGTCCGATAGATATGCAACTGCAGTCAGGTTTTCCCCTCCCTCCTACCCCTCTGCAATTTTCCCTTTTGGGTCCTTTCCCCCTTTCCTCTATTAGCTGGGGATATCTGTTATGGTGTATATGTTTATTACTGTTGTGCATGTCTGGAATTTTTTATCCATTCACCAAATTTAGCCTTCTTTGGAGGGCACCTGGCATCTGGGGCAAGAAACACTGAAGAAGATGGCGTCGGCGGATGCCTTTATACCCCAGCCGCTCTGACGTCAGGGAGTAGGCGACATCGGCCGACGCCGGACCCGGACTTTGGAATCCGGCCGACCGAAGGGCTGCCTGAAGCAGGACAACCCATATGTCAGGACTGCAGTTGCATATCTATCGGACATCTACATTTATGGTAGGTACAAAACTGTACTTTGCCCTTAGTGTGTCACCTTTGTAGGAGCAGAGCTGGACACCATTCAAATGCGGGCGTTCCTACCACAAGAAAGAATCACAGGGTTGCAACAACAAATTCTCACGCTGATGCCTCTGAGACATGTGAAGGCAAGACTGATTCTTCAACTCCTAGGCACCATGGCAGCTGCTATCATGTTGGTCCCGTTAGCAAGACTACACATAAGAATTCTTCAATGGCTTCTCTTTGTCCAATGGTCTCTCCAAAGACTTCTGCTATCCCATCCAATTCTAATGACAGACAAATGCAAGCAGGACCTCCATTGGTGGCTGTGCACCAACAACTTGAACGTAGGAAAACCCTTTGTTCCACCCGTCCCTGTGGCCACAGTGACCACGGACACCTCCCAGATAGGGTGGGGGGGGGCATTATCTCGGCAGAATGGTCCAAGGCAAGTGGCAGGAGCACGAGATACATTTGCACATAAACGTCCTGGAGATGAGAGCAGTGCTTCTTGCGTTGCAGGCACTTCAAGAAGTCCTCCCTCTAGGGACTATTGCGATACACTCAGACAATATGTCAGTAGTGTGGTATCTCAACAAGCAAGGAGGAACCCGATCTTATCCACTATGCAGGGAGGCCATGCGCGTATGGCATTGGGCAAAAGCTTCCCAACGGTTTCTAGTGGCAACGCACATCCCGGGGTAGACCAATGTGATAGCGGACAAGCTAAGCAGGGCGATTCTTATGGCCTACGAGTGGTCCCTGAATCGCCTGGTGGCAGAGCGAATCTTCAGCGGATGGGGTCAACCTTGCTGCGACTTTTTTGCCAGCCCTCAATGTGAAATGCAGCAACTACTTCTCGCTGATCCCCCCCCACCGGGGGAATCGCCCAGGGACGCTCTAGCTCACAATTGGCCCTCCGGTCTGCTTTGTGCTTTCCCTCCATTTCCCCTTCTCTCAAGGGTGATTCAGAAAGCGTAATCCTTGGGAAGCAGGATGATTCTGATTGCCCCATACTGGCCTCGTCAAGTATGGTTCCCCTTCCTTCAACCCTACCTTGTGGATACTCCTTGGATTCTGGAACCCCTTCCAGACTTACTGACACACATGTCGGGACAATTCCACCCCTCTCTGAGGACACTCCGGCTGACAGCCTGGCTACTCCATTTCCATCCTTAGTCAGATGTCATAATTTTTCGCCAGACGTAGTCCATATTTTGTCGTCCTCTCATAAACCATCTACTAGAAAAATCTATTTAGCAAATGGAAAAGATTCTCTATTTGGGCTCATTCCAGAGGCATTGATCCCTACACGGCTCCAATTGATTCCGTTTTGGAATTTTTGTCTGTATTGTACTATCAGGGGTCTGCTTCAGCCACCATCAAAGTTCAGCTGGCGGCTGTATCAAACTTCCACGTGGCCAATGAACCTAGCCTTATGGCACACAGACTATGTAAAGCATTCCTTAAAGGTACCTTATTGCTTCGTTCCCCCAGTTTCACAACCTGTTATGCCCTGGGACCTCAATTTTGTTCTTCAAGCCCTCACTCTTCCACCCTTCGAGCCTGCAGCTACCTGCGAGTTAAAGTTTCTAACTTGGAAAACAGCCTTTTTAATAACTATCACTTCAGCGAGGCGGGTCTCCGAAATTCAAGCCCTTTCCATCAAACCCCCATATTTGATTTTCCATAAGGATAGAGTCTCCCTTAGACCAAACCCGTCATTCCTTCCCAAAGTGGCTTCCCTGTCTAATATAAATCAATCTATTGAGCTGCCAGTTTCCTTCCCCAATTTTTCCAACAAGGCAGAATTCAGATTTCACCAACTAGATGTACATAGACAATTACGCTTCTATCTCCATCGGACAAAAGAGATTCGGAAATCTGAACAACTCTTTGTCTCCTTTTCCGAAAACCGGCTTGGTTCTCCGGTATCCAAGGTCACACTCTCTAGATGGATAGCCAGCTGTATTTCCTTCAATTATCATGCAGCAGGTAAAACTTTGCCCTTTCCACCTAAAGCCCACTCCACAACAGTTGTCTCCACATCCACAGCCTATCAAGCTAGATTGTCGATGGATGATATATGTGCTGCGGCCACTTGGGCTTCTCCTCACACTTTTGTCTCTCATTACAAATTGGACGTGGTTTCCAGGGGCAGATCTTCATTTGGCTCCACAGTTCTCAGGAGTATTTTTCTATGAGCCACCCAGGTTGTAGGTGCTAGGGACGCTGTCCCATGGGTACGAATGTAGGCGAGATAGGACTACATAACATCAAGAAGTTATGTACTCACCATAACGTTCGATGTATGTAGTCCATCTCGCCTCACATTCTTACTTACCCTCCCGCCTTCCCCCCTGCCTGGAGGATTTGGAGGAAAAATTTTATCATGCAGGGTCCCTTTGATTAATTTGTTTGGATAATTTGTATGGATGTGTGTTATGTGTGCAATAACTGAGTTGTTTGCAGCAAACTAGATCTGGGGATGAGAAGCAGTGTACTGTGGGATACCCTCTTAGCCCAGCCAATCAGAGATTTTTGAGCTAGTAAATAGGCCGAGTCGGAGCCGATATTCGGCTCCGAACCCATGGGTAAGACTGTGAGGCGAGATGGACTGCATACATCGAATGTTATGGTGAGTACATAACTTCTTGTTTTTTCCTCTATAGAAATGGCATTTATGTGATTTGGTAAAAACTGAACTGCTTTTCTAGTAGTGACAGCATGTATTGGTAAAACTGCTGTCTCTTTTATACTGACAGTGTGATCACTTTTAGGAATAGCATAAAAAATACAGAGCCTGAAAATGCAGGAAGAAATGACAAGAATGTACTTGTATGACATATATTGTAAAACAAAGTGTTGTTTTTCCTCCCTAGTAACAGAGGTTTGGTAATCATAATAACAGTGTAATATATTTTTAGAATAACATGATGTGTTGGCTTAGCAGAACAAAAAATATATTGACATTTCTGAATGTTTTGTAACAAATGTCATTAACAACAGAGGCTTGTTGAGATATCCTTAATAGCTGAATGTACACAGATATTCAAGCTAAAGGGAAATGGCTAACACAAAAGAAAAACTTACAACTGTCCTATCAGTGAAAGAACATTTTGGCATGCTGAGAACTGGCTTTTCACTGGATGAGCATAGCTAACATGGCAGAAGAAGTTAGACTGTCCCATCAATGAAAGAACATTTGTAAAAGAACATTTCGGCCTGCTGAGAACTTTTTTTTTTGTGGATTGAGATAACATTGCAGATAAGGCTTCCACTATAGGAAAAGAATGTTTCATCAAGGACGAGGCTTGAAGCTGGATAAAAAGTGACTGTGGAGATCAGTTTTTTAGACATTTTTGTAATCCAGGTCAGCTGAGGAAGTGCAGTGTGTCTGACAGTATTATATCTGTGTTATAAAGGAAATGTAATCTCACAGTAGTGCTTGGTCGGCTAGTTTCAATAAATCTCTCACTATGCAAGTATACAGTTGTACAGATGTTCTTAGTGTTTCATTGTTGCAGTCATTACATTTGGGTAATCTGCTGGCAGGTTGCAGTCAGTCAGCCTGATTAACAAAGTCTTGGGTCCTGCATCGGTTGCTGTCCCTTCTTCCATGATGTCAGGGCGTCAGGGGTATAAAACATGCAGCCGACGCCATTACATCAGTCTTTCTTGCCACGTGGTGCCCGAAGCAGAAGCAGTTCGCAAGTGCCGGTCGGCCAACTCCTGAAATTTTCATTTTCGAGTTTCAGAACCGAAGTCTTCAACTAAAAAGCTAAGTACCCCGTTGGGGAAACTTTTTCTTGCTCCTTACCGATGTCAGTAAAAGTTAATTGTATTACTTGTGGGAAGCAAATACCTCATAAGGATTTCCATTTGTACTGTATTCCTTGCCTAGGCCCTGACCATGACGTACCTTGCTGTCGGTTTTGTGCTTTATTTAATCAGCACACTATCCGTCGTCTGTACATTTTTGCTTTTAAATATTTTGGTTCTCGATTTAATTATTCAGAAATGATGTCAGTTAGCCATCCGACTACCGGAATACCGGAAAAACACAAAGAAAAAGACAAGAGACAGGCCTTTGAGGTCCAAAACTGCAGACGATGCTTCTCCTAAGCCAGTTAACCGGTACTCAGTGAGGCACTTCTGCAGCCCCTGATACCCGCTACTTCTGATTCTCAGGCCTCTACTGAGACCCATTCGGAGGCTGGTATGCCGCGAGATGCTTCACCTGTGTAACCCACGAATGTCTCTACCTTGGATGGGTCCAGAGTCGCTGTGCAGGCACCGGCTTCTGAGGGCGTTTTCAGGCCTACAGATTTGTATATTAAGCAGACACCACCTTCAATTTCAAGGCCAAAATCTCGATCCATGTCTAAAAAACCGACGCCCAGGCCACATGTTCAGGCCCCTATGCCTAAAAAACAAATGATCAAAATGGCTGAAGATTTAATTACTCTAATCAGGGGTAGTCAACCCCCGCCCTTCTAAGAGGCCTAGGGCTGAACTTGACTGTGAATCTTCTGAACAGGAATCTGTTTCTTCTGACTCTTCTAATGAACAGGATTTGTCCATACCTACTTATGAGGACTCTGATGCAGAGGATTCTTTCTGCTTCTCCCCTGAGGATTTTTCTTTTGGGAAAACTTTACATACTTTAAGGGAGCATTTCCACTGGGAAAGTCAGGATTTTTCTGACTCCAAAAATAGGCTTAGGGATTTCCTTCTTCCTCAGCATAGGTCTTTGGTTATACCTCCTGTACTAGACATTGTTGATGATGTGTTTTCAGAATCCAGTATGGCCCCTGATTCCCTGCCTCCGGACCCTTGCAAACCAGATGGATACTACAGGATTCCTGACTCCCACAAATTCCTTTTGAAAAATCCTGTTGCAGTCCCTGAAACCATTTCTCAGGGGCCCAAGGGCATTAAGGCTTCTACTGCTAAAAGTCCAACCCCCTTCTGATAGAGAATCCAGTGCGCTGGATAGATGGGGTAAAAAGGTTTATACTTCTGCAACCTTGGCAGTCAGGGCTTTAAACTGTCAATTCCATATGCTAAAATATTAACAGAATATCATGAGACTGCTTAAACAGAAAATGATGATGATTTCTGACTGTGTGGAAAATAAGGATTTACAGGATTTATTGCATTCAGTTGAACAAGTTGGAAAACATACTTTGCAATGTGGTTTTTATTCTTTGGAGGCCTCTTGCAGGGCTGCAGTTACTGGGTCTGTGCTTAGAAGGCATGCTTGGCTTAAGGCACAATCTCTGCCTGATCTTGTTAAAGCAAAATTGTTGGATGCTCCTTTGCAGCAGGACCGTCTGGCAATAAGGCTGAAGAAGTTCTAAAAAAGATGGAAGATAAAGCTAAATCTATACAAACTGTGAAAGATTTCTTACAAGTACTACCTCCAAGATTTAGTAGGCACTGGCCTACTAAGAACTGGTCCTTTCCAGTTCCTTCCAGAGCCACTCAAGCCAAACCCAGACATTCCAAAAGCACCAGGTTTCAGTCCCAAGGGACTTTCAGAACTAAGCAATGGGGTGCCTCAGTTTCCAAATCTGGAAACAACAAGACACCTCCCTGTGTTAAACAGTCTCAATGACTTTCCTTTAAAATTACCAAGCACTTACCTCTTAGCCTTCCCTTTGGGGGGAAAACTGGCTCAACTGGCTCTTCATGCAAAAACTGGCAACTTATAACCCAGGGCACATGGGTTTTAAATATATAGTGTCCCAGGGGTACAGATTTCATTTCCACACGTTGCCAACTCCAAACGGATGGCCAGACTTGCCATCAAATCAGTGGGCAGAGGCTCAAAAACAAGTACTTTCCCTCCTAAACATAGGGGCAATTCAACTAGTACCAGAAGGGGAAAAGGGACAAGGTTTCTATTCGACCTTTCCTGGTACCCAGAAAAGACAAATCATGGTGTCCAATTCTGGACCTGTCTACTCTAAACACCTTTCTGGACATTCCAAAATTCAAGATGCAGACTCTTCACTAGTTACTTCCTATGCTAGGCAAAGATGCCTGGTTGGCAACTCTAGATTTAAGAGGCTTACCTGCATATCTCAATCAGGGAATCTTGCAGAAGATACCTCCACTTCAAAGCAGACTACTTGCATTATCAGTTCTCTGCACTGCCCTTTGGCTTATCTACTGCGCCCAGGGTATTTACAAAAGTGCCTGGCTCCAGTAATTGCATTTTGCAGGCAAAGAAATATTCAAATATATCCATACCTGGACGATTGTCTAATTCAGGCAAAAAACAAGGCCATTCTTCTAAAACATGTGGTGTTTGTAAAAAGTGTTCTGACTTGTCTAGGGTACACAATAAACGAAAAGAAATCACAACTGGTACCCTGTCAAAAAAATTACATTCCTGGGTGCAAGCTTGAAATACAACTGCCCAGATGGCTTTCCTTACGCCAGAAAAGCAGATTCATTTGGTGACTGACTTCAAAACAGGTGGCCACAAAAACCCTGCTATCTGCAAGACAAATACTGCAAGCCTTGGGGTTCATGGCCTCCTGCATTCTTCTAATTCCATATGCAAGACTGCATATGAGGAAACTTCAGTGGTACTTAAAAAAATTTATGGAGTCAACATTATCACAGCCTGGAAACAATGATTCCTATCATTCCTTGCCTGCAACTAGAGTTCCTATGGTGGGCAGAGGCCTGCCACCAAAACAAGGGACTGCCATTCATACTACCCCCTGCCGCCCAAACCCTAACTACAGACGCATCAGACTATGCTTGGGGGGGGGGGGCTCATCTGGCAGGGAAGTGAATTCAGGGCAAATGGAGCCCAAATAAAATGCACCTTCATATCAATCAAAAAGACATGCTAGCTGTACAGAATGCACTGACAGCCTTCAAGGACTACCTTCATCCAGGACAACTAATGGTAAAGACGGACAACACCACAGTTATGTGGTACATAAACAAGCAGGGGGCTACACATTCCTACCCCCTCTGCAGACTAGCCATGGCATTGTGGAACACGGCCTTGAGCTATCAAGTACAACTACAAGCTCAATTCCTGCCAGTAAAGATGAATATTTTGGCAGACGAACTAAGTAGAAATCTCATGGACCCACACGAATAGAAACTGGAATCATGGATTTTCAACATGTTGACATGCAAATGGGGGAGCCCAGATATCTGTTTGCCTCGCCCCAGAACTACCGGTTGGACAAATTTTGCACAAGAACTCCACACAAAAAAACCTGAAAAGTGGATGCTCTGTCTTTCAGCTGGGAAAACCTATCAGTCTATGCCTTTCCCCCTCTGCTCGCCAAAGTTCTATTAAAAGTCAAACAGGACAAACCAAAAATGATTTTGATTGCTCCAGACTGGCCTCGCCAACATCGATACACACTCCTACGCAGTCTGTCACAAATTTCTCCATGGCACCTGCCTCAGACACCTTCCTTACTGGCTCAGCAGAACAACCGAATTCTGCACCCTCGGCTCCAAACATTGAATCTTGCATCTTGGCTAATCACTTAAATTCCCCCGTAGCATCCTTCAGTAAACCTGTGATGGATGTCATTTTGGAGGCGAGAAGATCTAGTATCAGAAAATCTTATGCTGACAAATGGAAAAGATTCTGTGCCTGGAATTAGTCTTAAGGGATGAGAACAGCAGTGCCCAATTTACCTCAGATTTTGCAATACTTAACTGAGATGCTTCACAAGGGCCTGTCTTTTTCATCCATAAAAATCCATGCCTCAGCAATTTCAGCTCTTTACAACACATAACCACTCCCTTCTCTCATCCTCTGCTAAAGCAGTATCTCAGAGGGGCCAAAAACTTGAGGCCACCCAGGAGAGCTCCAACCACTGCCGGGGACCTTAACTTTTGTATCGGAGAAAATCACTCTACCTCATTTCGAGCCAGCTGCTACTGCAGACTTAAAATTCCTTTCCTGGAAAACAGCCTTCCTTTTAGCAATCACTTTGGCTAGAAGGATTTCTGAATTACAGGCCCTTATGGCAGTGGAGCCTTTCATCATCTTTCATGCGGACAGGGTATCACTCAGGACCAACCCATCCTTCATGCCCAAGGTGGTATCCAGTGTGGCTCTTAATCAGTCCATTCATTTGCCAGCTTTCTTTCCCAATCCACAGAACAAGGGGGAGCGAATTCTGCATTCATTGGATGTACACAGACAACTTAGATTTTACTTGAACAGGACTAAATCTCAAAGAAAATCTGAACTGCTGGTAGCATTTGCTGCAGAGGGAAAGGCTATTTCAAAGCAAACCATTTCCAAATGGATAAGCCATTGTGTTCATTTCTGCTATAAGCACCATGGAAAACCTATCCTCCAGGGAATCTGATCCCATTTCACCAAGGCTGCCTCTACTTCTACAGCCTTTTTCAGAGGTGTTCCTACCAGGGATATTCTAGAAGCTGCTACCTGGAGTTCAGTTCATACTTTCACCAAGCACTATCATTTACCAATTTTCTCTAAATCCAGAGCTGGCTTTGCCACTGCTGTTTTGCAGGGCCTTATAGCCGGTCCTAATGCTGTATAAATCCATCCACGCAACCATAGCTTTGGGAATCTACCAAATGTAATGACTGCAACAGTGAAACACTAACATAGTACAGTTGTGTACACTTACCATAAATGTAGATGTTCGAGTGTATTCACTGTTGCAGTCCTGGTTACCCTCCCTCCAGCTCCCTGTTTTTTCTCTTATGCCTCTTCTTTCTTTTACTGCACTTAAAAGCCTTTTTGGTGTATTTGCTTTTGTTTGGAGGTATATGTTTTTGTGTTTTAAATTATTTATATATTTTGCTCCCCATTTGGGAGGCACCTGACATCTGAGGCAAGAAATACTTATGTAATGGCATCGGCTGCATGTTTTATACCCCTGATGACCTGACATTTTGGAAGAAGGGACAGCAACCGACGCAGGACCCAAGACTTTGTTAATCAGGCCGACTGAGGGCAACCTGCCAGCAGATTACCCAAATGTAATGACTGCAACAGTGAATACACTCGAACATCTACATTTATGGTAAGTGTACACAACTGTACTTTTCAGTGTGACCTGCATGCTGCTAATTCAGTTTAACAATGGCAAGCCTGTCACGCAGGGACAGCCAGTTCCGAGGAGTCTCCAGTCAGGTCCCTTAGAGGAACTCCCTCGGATACCTCTCCTGAACATCCCTCGGAAAAGGTCCTGCTGAAGTGGACATGCAAGAAGAGGCACACATAGACTCACCCATGGAGTCTCTCACAGAAGACAGGGATTTTGATGAGGGTGATCGCCACCCAATGACATCTCCTTTGGAAATATCCTGGAAATCTTTAAACAGGAGGGGGGCTGGTTTTCCCAACCATCTTCTCCTGAAGAATGCGTTTCTGGAGGCTTTCAGGGCTGGACCCGTCTATGTCTTGTATGACCCCTCCCCCTCGGCAGACAGCAGATGAACATATTGACTTGGAAGGAACTGGACATCGTCAAACCATTCACTTAATGCCAGGACAAATTCCTGATACCTCCCATGGACAGACCCTACTAGAACAGTTGATGCAATTGTGGTGGCAGTAGCCACCAAGAAGGAGTTAGCTGAACAGAGCTCCTGTGTCCATCCACCGAACAGGCAGTCCAGAGCAATGGACAGGTTTGGAAAGCGAGTGCATGCCTCAGCTACGTTAATACAGAGGTTGTTAAACTGCCTGGCACATGTTTACCCGGTTACAGGGAAGATATAACGAATGAACTTTCAAATACTCTCAGAGTCCACGTCTGCATAGGATCAGAAAAAGCTTTCTTCTGTCGGTTTCCAACGCATTGATGAGGCTGATTTCTCATGCAGCAGAGGGTGCCTCATCAGCTGCCGATTTAGGCATAGCCATTAGGAGACGTGCCTGGGTAAGGCTATGCGACTTTGTGGAACCCTTCAAGGTGTCTTTTGTCAGTGCCCCCTTTGATGGCTCTACTTTTGTTCAGGCCATCAGTTAAGGACGTGCTTACTGACCGTGAACAAGAAGGAAAGACTCAGTCTGCCATAGAGGTCAGGTTTTCTACTCCTCAATGGACTTTCTCTAGAAACCAGTGAGGTGGTAAGAAGATGCGGTTTTGAAGATCTCTGGGATCTTTCCAAGATTCACTTGGGGATAATTCCTCCAGATGCAGAGGAGTAACCTTCAGTGGAAGATGTCGCCTCCGAGTCAGAGGGGGGTCCGCAGAATCATGGCTTCAGAGACTCCTTCACTGATGGGCCTTATCAGTGCTGCTGAAGCATTGCCTGACTGTCTGCCTCTGGAGGCAGTCGGGGTCATTTCATTGCATCTAGACATCTGGACAAAAATCACAAAAAATTCCTGGGTGCTAAAAGTCATCTCCAGAGGATATTGCATACCATTTTCCCTTCCTCCCCCTGTCCAGAAAAAGAAACTTCCAGATGTTCCAAGACAGAGCTCAGCAGATAGAAAAGTTGCTGCAGAAAACCATTATCCAAGGGGTCCCTCCCAACCAAATGGGATTTGGAACCTACTACTACTTTTTAGTGCCAAAGAAAACAGGGAACCCAAGACCCATTTTGGATCTAAGGAATGTACACCAATTTGTAAAAAAGATAATGTTCTGAATGGTCACAGTTCAGTCCATTCTGCCTCTGCTGCGCAAGGATGATTGCATGTGCTCTGTAGATCTCTAGGATGCATACTATCATATCAAAATAGGCTGTCAGCTGAAAGCGTAGATGTCTCTTGGATTGCTCATCTTTACCAGTTCAGAGTACTGTCCTTTGGACTCATCACTGTCCCCAGGGAGTTCTTCAGTGCATGGCAGTAGTAGCAGCTCACTTGAGACTCAGCGGATTCTGGGTGTTTCCATATTTCAACGATTGGCTCCTCACTACCCTGTCCAAGCATCAACTCCTACAAGCCAGGGACTACATGCTTCAGATGTCCAAAACCTTAGGCATCTCAGTAAATTATACCAAGTCAAACCTAGTTCCAGTTCAGACTTTGGAATTCATATGAACCCTCTTGAACACTATAACCAGGTGGCTTCCTTACCTCTGCATCACATTACATCTTTGAGTCTTCAAGTTTGGGCCATACTATCCCTAACATCTCCTCCAGTACATTTAGTATTTCAGCCTCTGGGGTCAGTGTCAGCTGCCGCACTTCCAGTGCCTCTAGCAAGGTTCTTTATGCGCATCCTTCAATGGACATTGTTGGTGCAGTCGTCTATTCTTTATCAGCCCCCATCATTTCCCATAAAACTCGTTTCAGATTGCAAGTGTCCTCTTCTTTGGTGGCTTCAGTCCGATGATTTGTTTCTGGGCAAATCTTTTACCCTTCCTTCCCCATTTGCTACTGTGACCACAGATGCTTCCCAAGTTGGTTGGGGAGTGAGGCATTTCTTAGGAAAGATGGTCCAAGGCATGTGGTCCTCTCTGGAGACCAAGTTGCTTATCAGTGTCCTAGAGACGAGAGCAGTCGTCCTAACATTGCAAGCATTTCAAGGGATGATTGCAGTCCAAATGGACAGCATGCCAGTGGTCTGGTATATCAGCAAGCAAGAAGGAACCTGATCCTATCCCCTAGGCAGAGAGGCCATGAGAGTTTGGGAATGGCCGATCGCTTCAGACCACTTTCTCATTGTAATGCAGATCCCAGGGAAAACCAACAAACTAGAAGACAGACTTAACAGATCATTCTGATGCCTCACGAGTGATCTCTGTCCATCAATAGTGAGTATGATTTTCAACCACTGGGGTCAACCTTGCTGCAACCTATTTGCCTTGCCCCTCAAGAAGTGCAGCAAGTATTTTGCTCAGATTCCCCCCACTGGGGGAGTCCCCGAGGGATGCTCTGATACAAGATTGGCCCCTGGGTCTTCTGTACTCTTACCCTCCTTTTCCTCGGATTCTGAAATTCTTACAAAAAGCAAGCAAGCTGAAGAGTTCAGTCATCCTCATTGCCCCCTTCTGGCCTTGACAGGTATGGTTCCCCTTCCTGTGCTCTCACTTGAAGTATTATCCAAGGATACTGGAGCCCACTCAGGATCCTCTGTCCCATCCATCCAAAATTCAACACCCCAACCTCCACGCACTCGAACTGTGTGTTTTCTCCACTTCCAGTAATAGACAGTTCATGCTTGCTTACCCAGTTTGCGAGATTATCTTGGCCTCTCAGAAGGCTTCTACCAAGAAAGTTAACAGGAGCAAATGGAAAAATGTTTCTGTTTGGGCTTCCAAACAGAATATCGACCCATTCTCAGCACCTACTTATGCCATTCTTTTCTTTCTAAGAACACTTATTTTTAAAGAAGGGTCTAGTTTTTCTACAGTTAAACTTCAGTTGTCCGTGATCTCGAATTTCCACTCTGGGAGTAAATCCTTTTCTCTGGGTACATCCAGATTGTGTAGAGCCTTCATGAAGGGTGTCTTTCTGCTCAGACCCCCAATAAATGATCCCTGTCCTCCTCGGGACCTCACTATGGTGCTTCAAGGTTTAACTCAGAAACCCTTTGAACCAGCAGACAAATGATCCCGGAAAACCATCTTTTTAGTAGCTATTACTTCAGCAAAAATAATTTTTGAGCTTCAGGCCTAGTCAGCCAAGCCTCCTTACATTGTCTTTCATAAGGACAGAGCATCTTATGGACCAATCCTTTTTTTCTTCCTAAAGTAGCTATGGAGGATAACATTAATCAATCCATACAGTTGCCAGTCTTCTTTCCCAACTTTACAAATCAGGGGGAATACATGCTTCACCTCCTTGATGTGCACAGACAATTGCATTTTTACCTTTATAGAACAAAGCAGTTCAGGATATCCGATCAGCTGTTTGTATTCTTTTCTTCCAGGCACCTGGACCAAGCAGTGTCTAAACTTACTTCAGCCAAATGGATTACTGACTGCATCTCTCTGGTTTGTTCTCATAAAGGATTATAGTTACCACGAGCTCCCAGAGCTCACTCCACTCGGTGTATGGCTACATTATCTGCATTCTCATCAAGGACTTCTATTTATGATATTTATGCTACAACCACTTGGTCTGACTCGCACCTTTGTTACTCATTACAAATTGGATATCGTCTCTAGATGCAGAGCTTCTATTGGTTTGTCAGTGCTCCGGCATGCCCTTCCATGAGGTCTTCCCAAGGGCTACGTAGCTGCAGATTCTGTCCCCTCTGTAAGGAAAAATGAAAAGGGTCAACATCAGGTTTAGAAGTGATGTGCTTACCATGGCATCTGTGTTGTCCATTTTCATTCTCCCTCACTTTTTCTCCCATCCGTCCCCAGCCTGGTCTCTGATAAAAGTACCTGGTAGATGGTATTGGAACATATCGGTTCCTGGGTTGAGCCCTAACCTTTCATCTGCATCTTTTCTGGGTCTCTTACAACTTTGGGCGATTGGGCAGCAAATTTGATTTGAGGAGCTAGGGGGAGAACAGAGAATTATGGGTAGAGGGAGGAGCTCGAGATTGCGATCCAAAGTCTTTGGTATGCTGCCGAGTTAAATCTGAACCGATCTATGAGGAAGAATGAAAATTCGCAACACAGATGCAAAGTTATGGTAAGTACATCACTTCTAATTTTTAGCACCATGTAATGAATGTACAACTAGGTCATTGTTCCACTGTATTCAGCATTCATCAGACCTATCACCTATCATGGAGTGCAGTGCCCTCTTTGGTGTGTATCTAGCCAGGCACATCCAACAACTGGAACATCCACAGAGGTAAATGTTTAATCTCCCAAGCTGCTGCTTACACTCAAGGGTACCAGAACTTGTCAGAGATTTGAGATGCATGACTAGGCTTAAAAAGGCCCTTGTGTTCACTAGCCTAGTAAACACCTATGAACCTGCGAATTGATTCCATGTTTTGACTGCAAGCTTTCCCTGAAACAGATTAGCTGTGAGCATCAGAGTTCTGACAATAATAGTACTAGATGGTGGATATGGAAGTAGAAAGGTGGACAGAGTGGCAAACTAGGCAACACTTTGAATCGCACTTTTCACCTTGTAGGGCTTTTAATTTCAAACAAATCAAAATCCAGAAACTTGGGAAGACATTAAAAATCAGCTTTATTTTTTAAACATTTAGAACAAGCCATTGCCTTTGCCTTCCCTAGGTTCTAGAAGTTTGTCAAATAACATCCTTAAGTAAAAACTTTACCGAAGCAAAATCCAGTCATATTAAGGCACCTAAACACTGAGCAGTTGTCCAATTAACCACTTTGTAAAAAAAAAAAAAAAAAAAAAAAAAAAATCATACTCTGTTCTCATTTTAGATCTTTAGGCTAGAGAGTTCTCAAAAGTTACGTTTTAACAACATTTGTGAGACATTCAAATATAACTAAAACAAAAGGAAATATGTGTCTGCTTAAAGTCCTGGTTGTGACATTCTTTAAAATGTTGCATTGCTGGGCTAATTGGAAGACCAAGCAAGGTACTGAGCAGGACATCCAGACATTGCAGATTGGCAGAAACAACACAGTTGCTTTTGATAGCACAAAAGTAATGACCGTTTACTCTTAAGCACTTAAGTATTATACCACAAGCATGCAAAGCAGCTTTTTATTGTATATCATTTAGCTAATTAACTTTTACAGCATGTGATAAGGTTGTACTGCAACAGAAATAAATGAAGTTAAATAAGATGTTCATCGTGTTTCACTGTTGCAGTCATTACACTTGGGTTATCCTACTGGCAGGCGGCCTGCAGTCGGCCCAAGTTCCAACGTCTTGGTCCAGCATCGGTTGCTGTCGCCTCTTCCCTGATGTCAGTGCGCCAGGGGTATAAAAGATGCAACCGACGCCATTTTCTTCAGTCTTTCTTGCTGCGTGGTGCCCGAAGCAAAAGCAGTTCGCAAATGCCGGTCGGCCAACTCCTGAGATTTTCAAAATTGAGTTTCAGAACCAAAGTCTTCAATAAAGCTAAGTACCCCGTTGGGGAAACCTTTTCTTGCTCTAGACCAATGTCAGTAAAAGTTAATAATTGTATTTTTTGTGGGAAGCAAATACCTCATAAGGACTTTCACTCTTACTGTATTCCTTGCCTAGGCCCTGACCACGACATTACCAGTTGTCTGTTTTGTGCTAGATTCAATAAATGCACTATTAAACGTCGGTTTGATTTTGCTTTACATTATTTTGGCCGAAGGTTTAATTACATAATGCCTTCGGAACAACCGACGACCGGAATTTATAAAAAAAACGCAAAGACAAAGAAAAAGACAGGCATCCAAGGTCCAAAACCGATGAAGCCTCTTCTAGGCCAGTCGCCGGTTCTCAGCAAGGGGCTTTCGCAGCCCCTGACACCCGCTACCTCAGAGCCACAGGCCGAAACCGACAGCCATGTGGAGACACCGAGGCCTGTGAAAACTCAAGGTATTGGGCCTACGGAAACTATTCCCTCAGATGGGTCCGGAGCCGCTAAGCAGGCATCGACTTCTGAGGGTGTTTTCAGACCTTCACAGCTTACAATTAAGCCCACTACAACAGCCAAGGCAAAGTCAAAAACACCATTCAAGACGAGGAAACAAGTACAGCATTCTCCTGAACAGTCATCCATGCCAAAGAAACAGATGCTTAAAATGGCCGAAGACCTAATTACTTTAATCAGGGGTTCCCATCCCCCTCTTGACAAAAGGCCTAGGCAAGACACTGACTATGATTCCTCTGACCAGGTTTCTATTTCCTCTGATTCCTCTTCTGATCAGGGATATTCTCTCCCTCCCTATGAGGACTCTGATGCAGAAGAGTCTATACCTTCAGCCTCTCCGCCTGATGATTATTCTTTTGGGGAAACCCTGCACACCATGAGGGAGCATTTCCATTGGGAGAGCCAGGATTATTCAGAATCCAAGAAAAGGCTCAGAGACTTCCTTTTATTGCCTCAGCACAGGCCCCTGGCTGTCCCCCCCTGTGCTTGATATTGTTGCTGATGTTTTCTCTGAATCCAGTCTGTCTCCAGATTCATTACCCCCTGCACCAGTCAAGCCAGACAGGTACTACAGGGTCCTGGACTCTCACAAATTTCTTTACAAAAACCCTGCTGCAGACCCAGAAACAATTTCCCAGGGTCCTAAAGGGGTTAAGGCTTCCACTGCTAAAAATTCTGTCCCCTCGGATAGGGATTCCAGAGCTCTGGACAGATGGGGGAAAAAAGTTTATACTTCTGCTACTTTAGCTGTAAGGGCTTTAAATTGCCAGTTTCACATGCTTAAATATCAACAGTACCTCATGTCATTGTTAAAACAGAACATGTTTTCAAATTCAGAAAGTCCTGACAGTAAGGAAATGCAGGATTTATTGCATGCAGTTGAACAAGTGGGAAAGCATACTCTGCAATGTGGTTTTGATTAATTAGAGGCTTCTTGTAGAGCCGCAGTTACAGGCTCTGTTATTCGAAGGCATGCTTGGTTGAAAGAACAAAGTTTACCTGACCATGTTAAAGTAAAATTATTGGATGCTCCACTACAGCATGATATTTTGTTTGGTGTTAAGGCAGAGGAGGTGTTAAAGAAAATGGAGGATAAAGCAAAATCAATGCAGACAGTGAAGGATTTCTTACAGATTCAACTACCTAGATTTAGCAGAAACTGGTCTTCAAAAAATTGGTCCTTTCCAGTGTCAGACAGGCCACAAAGAGGCAGATACAGACACCCAAGAGGCAGATCTCAGCCCCAAGGCTCCTACAGACCTAAACAATGGGGTGCTTCAGCCCCCAAAGGTGGGGAAGACAAATCACAGCCTTATAGGAAACAGTCCCAATGACTTCCCTCTACAGATGCCAAGCACTTACCTTTTGGCAGCACCCTTAGGGGGGAAAGCTAGCACTTTTCTCAAAAAATTGGCACATAATCACCCAGGACAAATGGGTACTGAATATTGTTTCACAGGGTTACAAGTTCCACTTTCACACGCTTCCAAAATCAAAAGGTATGCCAGACCTGCCACAAAACCAATGGGCAGAGGCGCAAAAACAGATCGTTGTTCTTATGGACATGGGAGCTATTCAAACAGTTCCACAGCAAGAACTGGGACAAGGATTTTACTCAAGACTTTTCTTAGTACCCAGAAAGGACAAAGCCTGGAGACCAATACTGGACCTGTCAATCCTAAATACTTTCCTGGATGTTCCAAAATTCAAAATGTTAACACTACAGCAACTTCTGCCCATGCTGGGCAAGAAGGCTTGGCTAGTTACTTTGGACCTCAAGGAGGCATACCTGCATGTCCCAATCAGACAATCTTGCAGAAGATACCTCAGATTCGTAGCAGGCTCAATGCATTACCAATTCTCTGCACTGCCCTTTGGCTTATCTACTGTGCCCAGGGTCTTCACAAAATGTCTGGCACCAGCAATTGCATTTTACAGACAAAAAGGAATTCAAATACATCCCTACTTGGACGACTGCCTTATTCAAGCAGAGAGCAAGGACATTCTTCTAAAGCATTTGGCATTTGTAAAAAAGATTACTAATTTGCCAAGGGTACACAGTAAACGAAAATAAATCAAAACTAGTGCCGTCTCAAGAGATAATATTCCTGGGTACAAGCTTAAATACAGCTGCCCAGATGGCTGATCTCACGCCAGACAAACAAAGGCAACTGACTCGTTACTTTCAAATGATGGCAACAAAAACCCAGCTACCTGCAAGAAAAATTCTGCAGGCCCTGGGCTTCATGGCATCCTGCATTCCACTAATTCCATATGCAAGGTGGCCTAATGGTTAAGGTGTTTGCCTTACACAAACACAAGGTGCAGGGTTTGAGTCTCACAAGGGATAACTGGCTAGGCTTAAAATGGCTTGCAAGGGCAGTTAGCTTAGTACTAATCTATAAATAATCCAACTTTTATCGGTCTAGGCTTATAATTGCCCCAGGGCAGATAGCCTAGTATGAACCTATGAACCTATATGAGGAAACTACAATGGTATCTAAAAAGTGTTTGGACTCAGCATTGTCACAGCCTGGAGACAATCATAACTTAAATTCCCTGCCTACAACAGGAGTTTTGATGGTGGTCCCAGGCCTATCACCACAACAAGGGACAGCCTTTTACCTTACCCACAGCCAGGCAGACAATAACAAAAGATGCATCTGATTATACCTGGGGGGCACATATGGCAGGAAAATGTATTCAGGGCACGTGGCCCAAGGGACACATCTTCACATCAATCAAAGAGATGTTAGCTGTACAGAATGCCCTGACAGCTTTCAAGGACCTACTACATCCAGGACAGCTATTAATAAAGGCGGACAATACCACAGTTATGTGGTACATAAGCAAGGGAGCACACATTCCTACCTCCTATGCAGACAAGCCATGACTTTGTGGAACACAGCACTGACCTATCAAGTACATCTGCAGGCACAATTCCTGCCAGGAACAAAAAAAATACACTGGCAGACGAACTAAACTGAAATCTCATGAATCCTCACGAATGGAAACTAAATCCACAGGTGTTTAGCATAATAACGAGGAAATGGGGACGCCCAGGCATAGATCATTTTGCCTCCCCTCACAATTACCAAATACAGAAATTCTGCACAAGAATTTATCACTCTCAAGAATGGAAAGTGGATGCTCTATCATTCAGCTGGAAAGGCCTGACAGTCTATGCCTTCCCTCCGATGCCTCTTATTACCAAGGTGCTCCTAAAAGTCAGACAAAGGCCAAAAATTATCCTGAATGCCCCAGACTGGCCACGCTAGCACTGGTACCCAATCCTAAAGAGCTTGTCTCAAGGCCCAGCTTGGCTTCTACCTCAAATTCCTCATCATCTGACTTGACAAAACAATCAGATTCTGCACAGTCAACTCAGAACCTTAAATCTGGCAGCATGGCAGATAATGTAGCCACTCAGACTGCACCTCTCTCTAAAGCTGTTATGGATGTCATTTTAGAAGCCAGGAGGCCCAGCACTAGGAAATCTTATGCAGAAAAATGGAAGAGATTCTGTGCTTGGAACCAGGCACAAGGGCTCGAGCCACTTGTCCCAAATATACCTCTGATTTTACAGTACCTAACTGAGATGCTGGACAAAGGCCTTTCTCATCAATTAAAATCCATGCCTCTGCCATTTCAGCTCATTACAATACGGAACCCCCTATTTTTTCACATCCTCTACTACGACATTACCTCAGAGGGGCAAAAAATATAAGACCCCCAAGGAAAGCACCAGTACCAACTTGGGATCTCAACTTTATTTTAGAAAAACTCACACTGCCTCCTTTTGAACCACCCAGCACAGCTGATCTAAAATTCTTATCATGGAAAACTGCTCTGCTCCTAGCAATAACTTCAGCAAGAAGAGCCTCAGTTACAGGCATTAATGGCTGTGGAACCTTTCATCATTTTTCATCAGGACAGGGTTTCTCTTGGGACAAACCCAACATTCATGCCAAAAGTGGTCTCCAATGTGGCCTTGAACCAAACCATTCATTTACCAACTTTCTACCCAAATCCCCAGAATAAAGGGGAGACTTCTGCATGCTTTGGATATACACAGACAGCTACGATTCTACTTGGACAAAACAAAAGCTTTCAGAAAAACTGAGCAACTGTTTGTAGCATATGCTGCAGGATCACAAGGAAAGCCTTTACAAAGCAGACAATTTCAAAATGGATAGGACACTGCATCCGCTTCTGTTATGCACAACATGGCAAATCAGTGCCTAAGGGCAATAGGCCACATTCTACCAGAGCAGCAGCCACTTCAGTAGCTTTTCTCAGAGGAGTACCAACCAAAGACATTTTAGAAACTGCAACCTGGAGCTCAGTGCACACTTTAACCAAGCTCTACCACTTACCTCTCTACTCTAAATCCAGAGCAGGCTTTGCCACTGCAGTTCTGCAGGGCCTGGTAGCATCTCCAAATCCAATTTAGACCCAGCCGCCCAACCTCAGCTTTGGGATTCTACCCAAGTGTAATGACTGCAACAGTGAAACACGATGAACATAGTACAGTTGTGTACCTACCATAAATGTAGATGTTCGAGTGTATTCACTGTTGCAGTCCAGGCTACCCACCCACCATCCCCTTTTCATTGCTGGGACTTTTCTGTACTTCTCAACTCTATACAACGTATGTGGTATATTTGCTTGTAGATTAAGGAAATGTTTATAGTAATACATGCTTGTTTTTTTGGCATAATTTTATCTTTCCAGCCTTCCTATCTGGGGGCACCTGACATCTGGGGCAAGAAAAACTGAAGAAAATGGCGTTGGTTGCAACTTTTATACTCCTGGCGCACTGACGTCAGGGAAGAGGCGACAGCAACCGACGCCGGTCCAAGACTTTGGAACTGCGGGTCGCCTGCCAGCAGGATAACCCAAGTGTAATGATTGCAACAGTGAATACTCCCGCACATCGACATTTATGGTAGGTACACAACTGTACATTTTACCTGGTGGTTTGGGGTTTGATTCCCTGATCTTCCATTTGCCTCTTGTGGGACTCAAGTCAAGTCATCTAACCACAAAGTGCAGTTTGACCGAAATGGGGCTCTGTGTTTTAGGCCACTACCCTAGTAAACAAACAAACAAGAAAGAAAGTGAAAAGGAAAACATTCTGCACTAGTTGCAGTCAGATTGCACTTGAACTGCAGAGTACTGTTTTTTTCTAAAGGTTTGAATTTAGTGACTGAAATGTATTTTCATTGCTAAAAATGTATTAATGACAGTTAATGAATCAGTGTCATATATTGTGCATTTCAAATACCAGAGCAAGCTTTGAGGGTTTTTTGCCATTTATTCTGTGCAGATGTTTCCATGATGGCATTATGTTGCATCCTTCCTTGTCTTGGTCATATTCTTTACTTTTGGGTAACGCAATTCCACTGGCATCTCTCCAGTTAGATATATTTTTTGTTGGTGATAAAGATTTTGCTTGCTGCTGCATACATTTGCTACTTTTGGCCACTGGAGGTTGCTGAAGTGCAATGCGAAAAGGTACAAACCTGGTTGGTCAGTTTTGGTCATTCATTTGCTATGGGAGGTAGCATTTACCCATTTGTGAATACAGGGACTAAGAAAAGGATATTAAATATTTTCAATTACAGTGAGTTCCCTCACAAAACTGTACTACTGCTGTTGTGCTAAAACTGCACTAAATTTTACACTGGAAAAGGTTATCCAGTCTCCTAGCTCTATGTCTGATATTTTCTAAAGCTTCCACTTCTAGTTTCCTGTTAAGTTTGTAACTACTAATTAATTCATGTTAGCAGATAACAGTATCTTCAGAATTATTGAAGAAGTCCTGATGCAGCTTAAATGTCATGTGATTTTTGCATATCACATGTGTGACTAAGTGAGCTAAGAACCCAGTCATATAAAAGACAGTTACATTTATGTGTCGCATATGTTGTCACCTATCCTGTGTTCTGCACAGGACAGTCCTGATTTTTTTAGTTCCTTGTGCCATGCCCACTGCAGACAAGAGCAATACATGGGATTGTTTAGAATATGTTCCATTCTTTTAAGATGTGAATACTGAAGATCTGGTATTTTGACGGGTATTTTCTTTTGTTTTCAGCTGCTAACTGAATATTTATTAAATAGGAGGGCTTTTTCAGGAAATGGCAAAACGAGTTTGCTTAATAACTAACTTCAGTTGTCTGACTGATTCAGTGAGCTAACCAAAGTAGGTTATTAAGCACACTCTCCATGCCTCATTCCTTGAAAGCTAGTCATTTAGTGAATATTCATGTTGCCGTCTGCTAGTAATCCAAGATGTTTGTTGGCTCATTTTATTGAGCAACTTGTTATTAAGTTAAAAAAAAAAAAAAATAAAGTTGCATGAGGCTACAGCTGAGAGAAGAAAATGTTTGTTTTTATTTTGCAATTTATTTTGTTTTTTCAGCAATCAGGGAGTGTCCACTCACTGTAGTATTTCAGCAGTACTATGGCTACAGCAACTATTTTTTTCTCTCCATTCCTTTGCCCTATCCAGTAAAAAAAAAAGTTCTTGGAAGAGCAGAAGATGGATGACCTGGAGGACAGTGGGAAGACCCATCTTTAATACACATACACTAGCAGTGTGGTTAATAGTGTAAATATATGTTACATTTCGCAGCACAGATTATAAGGTGACGAAAAACATACACTCCAATAATTTTTTCTTGTTTGACACTCAAGTTTAACTGGCGTGCAGTAGAATGATCTGTTTGAAAAAAGTAGAAGCCTCGTCTAGTGTTTCTTTTCTGCTACTGAAGGACTTAAAGGATTCATTTTCACATGGTAATTCTGTGTTTTCAGGTCATTAGCATCTGCAGGCATAGATAACATATACATTTTTTGTAGCAAAAACAGTCTGTCTCTATCTCATTGCTTTCATAACATTTGGACAGTGTGCTCTATGTTACGGGATAGCCGCTACTGCTTTAAAGTTCAGATAGCCCATTTAATTAAAGTGTACTGATCAGATCAGGGGGAGTGTCAAATTTTTTTCAGTGCTCCTGGAAGGTTAATAGGATTGGGACCAAGATTGTACACACCGTTATTATTGTTTACATACTTACAGAATCATTCTGATAGTGCGCTGTGCCTCTGTAAATGCCTTATATTTCTTCTTGCTGCTGGACTGGAATTACTACTGGCTGCAAAAGTTTCAGGAGCGTGCAGTCTGTGAAATTAACTTGTGAATAGACCCAGTATTTCTCATCTGTCAAATTCAATGTTTTTTCCTGTTTGGTCACGTCATACATAGAGTACAGTCTGTGCACAACTTACTTAATGTGGATAATTGACTTAATTTATTGACCGTGTGTATTGTTTGTTGATACTTTTTTCCTCAAGGAAATTTTCATCTTACGTGCAAGTGGAAGTGTCTCATTTAGGCTCCAGGGTTCGTAGTAAGTACTAGACAGTCCATGTACTGAGCATTACAAGCCTTTTTAGTAATTCATATTCAGAAGTTCTGTTAAGCCTCAAGGGTGGCAACACAAGATAGACCAAGGAAGAATTTGAGGCTGACTATCAAGTTACCTAGGTTTACCTTGAAGATGGAAGGGGTGCTACTCTGCTTGATATGTACTGATTTTTTTTCCAAAGGTGGTACTGGAATATGAATCTGTCATATCAACATACCTTATTTTTTTTCTTTTGAAGGTTTAGGTCCTTTAAGTAGTTATTTGAGGAACCATTTGTTCTATCAAGGAATAGGAAGTCAAGGGGGAGGGGTCAAGTCTTTCATGGCTCAAAAAGGCTTGACACAGATCACCACAGAGGCGCCTGTAAGATGCCAAGTACAGGGACAGCTCTGCCATTCTTTCTGGATAACAGAGTGTTTTCAGGCCATTGATCTTTTAAGGTAGGAATCTCTGATGTTAAGTTGAGTAATCTGTTTCAACGAATACCTGACAAAAGGGGCATTATATTCAATAAAGGGGAGAGTAGACAGGAGCTGAGACTTCCTTGGACCTAGATGAGATATCTTTGGAAACTAGTTTGCCCAGATAGAAGGATTTCCAAACGGCTGTGGAGGCAGGATATTAAAAAAATAAGGAATTTTTTAGCAAAAGTGCCATAGTATCAGACTGGAGAGATGTGCTTGCCTGTATGGTGTGTATGGTATGATAGGGAAATGTTTTGTTTAACAAAACAAACATGTACTATAATTTTCACACTTGGAGACCATTGTCCTTGCACCAGCTGCTGTTATGCATAATCCTAATCTATGTTAGAACAGTTGTGATTCAGTAGAACAAAAAAATAATCATACTCTGTTTACAGTCATGTTCAAGCTTGAGTAACAGTAGGCCCAGCAGTCTTGGCTTGAAGGGTTGAGAAGTAGATGCCAAGTAGGAGAGGCCCTGTGATACACCAGTGATAGTTATTTTTTTCCCCTTCAGAAGTGGCACCGACTCTTACCAGATGATTTAGCTATCCATTATACAGCATTCACATTTGTATTCAGATTTACATGCGTTAATAACACCTGCTTAGGAAATAGTGTAGAGGGTCTCAGCTATGTCCATATATGCTGTTATGTACTACTATCCACTTCTTTAATAACTTTTAAAGAGGCCATGCCTGCCTTTGACAAAGCTGAGTACTTGAGGGCCAATGGTTAGATTCTCAGTGTCCAGTAGTTATTTGAGGAACCATTTGTTCTATCAAGGAGGTCTATGAGTAATATTTCCATAGTAATATTTTCCATAGTTTTTATATAAGAGACTAATGGGCCTGTAGTTTCCCAGGGTCCGTGGCTCAAACACCTTTGTACAACAGAATTACAGTGGCTGTTTTACAAGCTTTGGGAATATAACTAGTTGGGAAGGTTAGATTAAAAAATGTAAGTAGGGGTTTAGATGCACCATATTTTAAACGGATATTTTGGCAACCTGTCATGTTTACTGGGCCCATGAATGAGGTGCTGGTAACTTTTGAGAGGGCTGACAGAGCTACTTCCATAGTAAGTATATGGTTGGCAACAGATGTGGGTGGAATAAAAGATGCACCAAGTTTCTCATTTAGGATATTTGCTATTTCCTTTTGTCAGTGGACACTGTTGTTATAGACTAGTTCAGAACATTGATAGATGTTAAGTTTTTAAGTTCCTGAAACTGCTAAAGAAAGAGTTGTAGCTATTTTTGTTTCAGTGACTTTTTTTAAAGTTCCCTGAGAATTCTAATGGTACCTTTAAGCTTTTGACTAGTTTAAATATATTAACACTTGTAAGGAGTCTCATTATACCCACCTTAAGTACTTTTTTTCTCCTAATATGTAGATCATTTGTATGTGTATTCCACCAGAGGGGTTTATTTTCAAATGTCCCATTATATTTGCTAAAGACAAGACTTGCCTTATCAATGTAACTATTAAAGTTTGAGTAGATGTCAGGGGCAGAAGTAGTGCCTTTAACACTGTGGTCCATTGGAGGATTACAGTGGAATTTAAGTAATTAAAAAGCCTTCCTTGATTATGTGAAGTCCCTAAACATAGAGCTAGAATTCAAGTACCAAGAGCTAGAATTCAAGTACCAACAGTTTTAAAGAAAAAAGTCACTAATTTGTAGTATAATGGACCATATTTGTGGCCAATATGCAACTCTGGTAGATTTCCTCCTACTAAGGAAAAGGGCACTGGGGTAGAATCGGTGATTGCAAAGTTATCCTTGGTGAAACATTCGGCCTTCAGCATAAACCACTGGTTGTCCCAAGCAATGGTTAGGGAAGGCTGTAAGGTCAACGGAGATCAGATTGATGACCTGGAAGTTGACCACAGAGAAAGTACAACAGTTCAAGGAATTACTTGGGCCTCTAGCACCCCAAGAAGAGGAGGCAGTAGGTGGAGTTGAAGAATGGCATTTCCTCAAAACAGCATGTGTGAGAACTACAGAGCAGATATGTGGCCAAGCAAGGTATGGAAATAAGGTACATATGGAAAGCTGGTGGTAGAATGTTGAAATCCGCAAAAGAAAGGAAAGCAGAAAAAAGTGGGAGAAAAAATGGACCAGGCTAGGAAGGAATACTGGTTGGTTAACAAAGAAGCTAAGAAAGAAGTTGCAATAACAAATAACACGGCATCAGAGGAACTCTACCAGCTTCTGGAAAGTGACTCTGTGTATGGCCCAAAGAAAGTATATCGGGTTGTAAGGCAAAGACCGAAAGATAAAGAATATAGTCAGACACCCTTCATAAGAGATGCCAACAGCCTACTCACCAGTCCACAGGACATCAAAGGCAAATGGAAAGAATACTTCCAGCAGCTTCTGAATGAAAAAGAAACCCCACAGAAGCTGTACTGCCACAGACACAGCCTACAATGAGAAGAGAAGCCCACCGTTGAAGTAAGAATAGCACTAAGGAAAATCAAAGTCAGGAAAGCAGCAGGATCAGATGAGGTCACAGCGGATATGATAAAGATACTGCGTGTGATAGGGGAGAAATGGCTCCTCAGAGTACACATAGCAGTGTGGAGAGAGGCATATCCGAGATGACTGGAGAGTAAGCATACTCATACCAATGTACGAGAATAAAGGGGGCATCCATGACTGTGGCAGTACAGAGATATCAAACTTCTGTCACATTGCCTGAAAGTTCTGGAGAGGGTGATTGATAAATGGATATCCAGAGCAGTAGAAAGTAAGATGGGAGATGAGCAGTTCTAATTCAGATCAGGATGCAGCACAACTGACCCGATGTTTTAAGTGAGAGAGATAGTTATGAAGAAGGAAAGAGTCCAACTGGGTATTCCTAGACCTGGAGAAAGCATATTACAAGGTCCCAAGAAAGCTGATTTGGTCAGCATTGCAGTAGTTCGAAGTCCCAGAAACATTGGTAGAATTAGTGCAGGCTATGTATAAGGACCCAATGACTCGAAGTATAAACCGTGTTAGGTCTTGGAGTGGTTCCCAGTGGGTGTATCTCTAAACCCACTGCCATTCATACCGGTGATGGATTTAAATTAGCAAACAGGTCTGAGGGGACATTATCAACAAAGTTGCTGTATGCAGACAATGGCATTACAGGAAGATTCTGAGCAAGAACATCAGCAAAGGACAGGAGAATGGAATGCAAAACTGAAGGCAAATGGGATGAAACTGAGTACAGATAAGACAGTGGAAATAGTAGCAAATTGGGGAAATCAGAAGCTGAGAAATGTGATGGAAGGGAAGATAGTGGAACAGGTTAACCCAGCTTTGTATCTGTGAGGAGCGGTTGTGGAGAAGGAAAGTCTGAAGGAAGACGTCAAATCTAGAATCAGAGGGGCTGAAGCCGGCTGACATAGGATGCCAGGTGTAGTCTATGACAGAAGAACGCCAAAAAAGCTGAAAAGTAAGGTGTACAAAACAGTGGTCCGATCAGTACTACTGTATGGTACAGAAACCTGGCCAATAAAGGCAGAGTGGATGAAAAAGCTAGAAGTGATAGAAATGAAGTTCCTGAGACAGGTGATAGGATGCACACTGTGGGACAGACGAAATGAGGACATAAAAGCGGAAGCCAAAGTAGCTCAAATTGCAGATAAGATCAAAGAGTACAGATTATGGTGGTTCAAACATGTATGCAGAAAAGCAGAAGACAGTCCGGTAAAAATGATTGTGACAGGTAGGAAGAAGGTAAGAGGAAGCAAGGGCATCTAGCAAAGAGGTAAATTGATTGTGTAAGAGAAGATCTGTGACAGGCATGAGTGCCGAAGAAAGCAGGAGTGTGGCACTGAATTGAGAGAGATGGCGACAGTTAACTCGACACTCCACCCCCATGTAGAAGATGGGGAAAAAGATGGATGTTATGTGATCCTATCTCGCCTACATTCTGACTGATGGGTTCGGAGCCGATCCTTCGGCTCCGACTCGGCACGCTTATGCCAAAGAGCGAAGTCTCTTATTGGCTGAGCTTACTATATCCCAGGATGCACCACTACCAGTCCCCCAGATCTCGTTTGCCGCTAACAAGTGAAGACGTGGTCTTGAGCTGGCTGAGCTAAGTAGTGATTATTTTCACTAACTTCCTGTCAGGAATTTCTTTATACTTCAACTAAAAGCTGTTTTAACAGCTATCTTGTGTTTTGAGTGCATTTGGAGAAATTTACTTGGTAAATTCTTGTGTTGTGAGTGTTGTTTGACTAGAAGTACCTCTTGTGTGGAAAGGCCTTTCCCGGTCTTTTGGTTGTTAGGTGACTTCTGTTCTATTTAGGGATCTCGGATCCTTTATGCTGGTGATAGTTTCTCTTTCTTTAAAAAGAAGGACAAAGTAGAGAAAATTTCTTTTTTCTGTCATAGTTACAGTGTTTGTACTGTGTTTGGCTAGTTCACTGAATAATTTACCGGAATGTCTCAGGTTCCTAGGCCTTCAGGCTTTAAAAAGTGCACCAAGTGCAACTTTAAAATGTCTATAACAGATGACCACTCTCTCTGTGTTTATTGTTTGGGTGCAAAACATTTACAGGAGTCCTGCAGCGTGTGTCACGCTTTTTCCTCGAGGGTCCTCCAAGAGAGGAAAAATAAGCTTATATTAAAAGGCCTTATAAAACCCTCCTTTGAAGAAGCTTTAGCATCCTCTCCTTCTCCTGCTAAAAAGAAAAGGGCGTCGGCTCCGACCGCCAAAAGACATAGGCAGGCTTCTCCTTCGGCTCCAAGGACTTCGGAGCCGAGGGCGGGACGGTCTGCCTCGATGCCACCAGTCTCGACTCCTCTGGCTTCGGAGCCGATGGCTGGGGCATCGAGAGGCGGGTCACCTTCATCGGCTCCACTGGTCTCGGAGCCGATGAAGGTTGTCCGCTCAGACACTTCCTCCTTGGCGCCTAAGTCCTCCTCGGCACCGATGGAAGCTAGTTTGGGTATTCCTTCGGCGCTGATAGTCATCGAGTCGCCTCGGAGCCGGTCCCCTAGCCCCTTGGGGCCGTTGGAGAGGCCATCTCGAACCCGTTCAGTATCCTCTAGGTCATCGAGGATGTCAGATTCGGACATAGACAGGGTGCTCCAAAGACTGTTCCAGTCCCCAGTCTTTCAAAAATTTGTTTCGGCGCCGACCCAGTCGGCTTCGGAGCCGACAGCCCATGCCCATGTCATTGCCATTCCTCCTCCGACCGCTTCGGCTCCGTCGGAGCAGGTGCTGTTGGAGCCGGTGGAGGTCTTAGGGTCGGCTCCGACCCTTACTCCAACCCCGGCCTTCGGGTCCGAGTTTGGCACACGGACTTCTTCAGCTGGACCCGGGGGTGACGTTTCGGGACCTATGTTGTCGGTTCCGAGCCTCCCTCTCGGTGCTTCGGCTGCGGGACTTCCGTCTGCTATCATGGCTCCGGGGGCCGGACACTCCCAGGATTCTGGGGGTCCGGCTTTCAGAGCTATGAGGAGTGCCTTGGTCAAGTCTTCTTCGGCCATCTCTCCGGCTTTACCGGCACCTTCCCTGGGTGTGGAGACTGGGTCTTTGGCTGTTCCCCTGTCCTTAGGCAGCGGAGCCCCGGGGCCTGAGGTTACCCCCTCTGGGGGTTCCCCTCCTGAGGGTTCTTCGGAGTTGTCTTCAGAGGAGCCCCCAAGGAAGAGATCGTGCAAGAGGAAGCACGTGGACTCCCCCGAGTCTCTTACATCGGACACTGATCTTGATGATGCGGAGGGGTCCCCAAAGTCGTCCTCGGATGATGTCTCATTTGCAGACATTTTAGAGATCCTCAAACAACGAGGCGGCTGGATGTCCAAACCCCCCTCTGCTGATGAGTCAGTGCTTCTCAAGGCCTTTGGGGCTCAGCCCTCCGCCTCCTGGGTGTCTCCGCCCTTCGAGCTCCTGGATTTGGTTTGTCGGAGGGCATGGGAACATCCAGATACCGTGGAACCAGTGCCTTCTCGTCCTAACAAATTTTTGTCTGCCCCACCCGAGAAGGAGTTCCTGACTAAAGGCGTGGCTGTAGATGCCATGGTGGTGGCATCTGCTACACAACAGGACGTGGCAGAGGCTTCAACGTCCGTCCATCCTCCTAATAAGGAGTCTAGGAGCATGGACCGTGGAAGCGCACCCTGACTTCAGCGGCCTTTACCTTAAGGTCCCTGAATTATTTGGCACATTTTACCAGGCTACAGAGGGATCTGGTCAAGGAGCTGTCAGATTCCCTCGGGTAACCTACCTGAGCAGCTAGCCCAGTCGGTTAGCTCTCAGTTGGCTATCCTTACTTCAATTTCTAACTTGTCCATGAGGCTCATTTCATATGCGGCCGAAGGGGCGGTAGAGCGGCAGGCACAGGCGTGGCTCTCGGAGACAAGCCTGGCTCCGCTTTTGTCATTTTGGAGGCCTTCAAGTCTTCCTTCGACGCTCCCTTTGATGGGTCCTCTTTGTTTGGACCTAAGGTTAAAGACACTCTTACCCGCTGTGAGCAAGAGGGAAAAACTTTATCTGCTGTAGGTGCACGTTATTCCACTCCCTTTTGGCCTTATCCCAAGGCTAAAGGAGGAGGGAAGATGTGGTTCCGTAAATGACGTAAGTTTTTCCTCAACAGCAGGAAGATTCCCCTTCCAGAGGCAGAGGACGGGGAAATTTTTCTGGGAGACGCCGTCCCAGAGGCGGCAGAGGGCCCCGCAATTCTGGAGACCGCGAGTCCTTTCGTGGCTCTTCAGCCTCCCACACTTGATGAGGGATTGCCCGGCTGTGCTGCTCGAGCCAGTCGGGTGCCGTTTGCCAAGCACCTAAAAGCCTGGGAGTCTATCACTCAGGACAGATGGGTGCTTCGGATTATTGCCGGAGGTTATACCATTCCCTTCACACACTCACCCCCACCGTCCACAAAAATCCCGGACCCACCACCCAGTCAAAGGGAAATTGCAGCCGCAGAAGCGTTAAAGCTGCTAAAAAAAGGAGTCATCCAACCGGTCCCCACAGACCAGATCGGATCCGGAAATTACTCAAGGTTCTTTTTAGTGCCAAAAAAGACAGGGGACCTGAGACCAATATTGGATCTCAGCAGACTAAACCAATCCGTCACGAAATCCAAATTCCGAATGGTCACGTTACAATCCATTCTCCCATTGTTGGAGAAGGATGTTTGGATGTGCTCCATAGATCTCAAGGACGCCTATTATCACATACCGATACATCGGGCGTCCAGGAAGTATCTGCGCTTCAGCCTGGGAGACAGTCATTTCCAATTTTGTGCACTGCCCTTTGGTCTCACCACAGCCCCAGGGTGTTCACCAAGTGTTTGGCAGTAGTGACTGCTCACCTGAGGAGTCTTGGATTCCAAGTGTTTCCCTATCTGGACGACTGGCTCCTGACTGCCACCACCAGGCATCTACTAATGGACAACCTCAAAGCCACCTTTTCCTGGGTGCTACCCTGGGAATTACATTCAATTGGTCAAAGTCTGTCTTGCTGCCCTCTCAGCGCATAAGGTTCATAGGAACAGAGATAGACTCAAAATTGATGCTGCTTTTCTTCCTACCGAAAGGATTCTAACTTTACAAGGTCAAGTTCAAGCCCTGCTTTCAAGATCCAAAGCCCCAGCCAGGATGGTCCTGCAACTTTTAGGTTCAATGTCTGCCACGGTTCTCCTAGTTCCTCTGGCAAGATTGCACATGAGGATTCTTCAGTGGCTATTATTGACTCAATGGTCCTTTCAGAATCTTCCCCTCAATCACCCCATTATGATTACAGAAACGTGCAAACGGGACCTCCGCTGGTGGCTTCACCCGTCCAATCTGAATCAGGGAAGACCTTTTGTTATCCCCCCTCCGGTGGCCACCCTGACGACGGATGCCTCCCAGACAGGGGGGGGGGGGCATTGTCTGGGCAGGTTAGTTCAGGGTTCCTGGATTCCAGACGAAACCTTTCTCCACATCAATGTGTTGGAGATGAGGGCTGTACTTCTGTCCCTACAGGCTCTCCACAAGTTTCTCCCTCAAGGCATTATCGCTATCCACACAGACAACATGTCGGTGGTCTGGTATCTAAACAAACAAGGAGGGACCAGATCTTACCCCCTTTGCAGAGAGGCCATGAGGGTGTGGTAATGGGCTGTAGCTACCAACCGCTTCTTGGTAGTGACCCACATTCCAGGGAAATCCAATATATTGGCAGACAGATTAAGCAGGACAATTCTCTCTCCTCACGAGTGGTCCCTGAACGAAACAGTAGCAGCTCAGGTTTTCAGAAGATGGGGGACACCGTGCTGCGACCTGTTTGCAACACCACAAAACACAAAGTGCAAAAGGTTCTTCTCCTTGACTCCACATCAGGGGGAGGCAGCTATGGATGCTCTAGCACAACCTTGGCCAACAGGGCTACTTTATGCTTTTCCTCCGGTTCCACTTCTCCCCAAAGTCATTCAGAAAGCTTCTCAATTGGGGTCCACAATGATACTAATTGCTCCGTACTGGCCTCGTCAGGTATGGTTTCCCTACCTGAAGAAACATACGTGGACGATCCTTGGTTCTGGATCTAACCCGGATCTGCTAATTCATCAGTCGGGACGACAACACCAGTCCCTTCGCACGTTGAAGTTGACAGCTTGGCTCCTCCACTTCCGACTTTAGTCAGAAATCACACCTTAGACCCGGAAGTTATTCACATTTTGTCTTCGGCCCACAAACCCACCACTAAGAAATTGTACCTCAGTAAGTGTAAGAGGTTTGCTATCTGGGCTCAACTCAGGGGCTTAGACCCTATCACTGCCCCGATTCCAGAAGTTTTGAAATTTTTAACATCCTTGTTTAATCAAGGATCTTCAGTCTCTACTATTAAAGTCCAACTTGCAGCTATCTCTAAATTTCGCAATTCATGGATCCACCGTTGATGAGCAGCAGATTATGCAAAACTTTCATTAAAGGTGCGGGCTGTTAAGACCCCAGTTTTTCATCCTGCGCCTCCGTGGGATCTTGATTTGGTGCCGTGCCTTAACATCTTCCCCTTCGAACCGGCTGCTACATGTGAGTTAAAATATCTGTCTTGGAAAACTGCCTTCTTAGTTGCAATTACCTCTGCAAGAAGGGTTTCAGAGCTTCAAGCCCTATCTATCAAACCACCGTACTTGATTTTTCACAAGGTTAGAGCATCACTTAGGCCTAACCCATCTTTTGTCCCAAAGGTTTGTTCTAATCTCTGTCTCCAACAATCTCTAGAGCTACCAGTTTTCTTTCCAAAATTCTCCAACGAAGCAGAGTACACTCTCCATAAATTGGATGTTCACAGGCAATTGCGCTTCTATCTAGACAGGACTCAGCAAATTCGTAAATCAGACCAGTTGTTTGTGTCCTTCTCAGACAATAAATTGGGTAAAACCATCACAAAAGCTACTATCTCCAAATGGATTAGAGATTGTATAACTCAGGCTTATTCCTCTTCAAATAAGCAACTTACAACATCTATCAAAGCTCACTCTACCAGAGCTATGGCTACTTCTATCGCCTTTCATTCCAAGCTCGCTGTTTCTGAGATTTGTGCTGCGGCTACTTGGTCCAACCCGCACACTTTCATTTCCCACTATAAATTGGATGTGGCATCTAAAGGGCGAGCATCATTTGGTTCCACGGTACTCAGGAGTGTTTTCCAGTGAGCCACCCAGGATTCAGGTGCTAGGGGCGCTGTCCCATCAGTCAGAATGTAGGAGAGATTGGATCACATAACATCTTTTAGTTATGTACTCACCATAACTTCAGATGTTTGGGATCCATCTCTACATTCCTAATACCACCCTCCTTCCCCGCCTTGGAGATCAGAAGAGATTGAACGGTTTTGAGTTCTACTGTTTTATCTTGTTTTCATCTGACGATGTTATATAAGCAGTGCGTGCATGTGTGCATGTATGCGGACAAACTAGATCTGGGGGACTGGTAGTGGTGCATCCTGGGATATAGTAAGCTCAGCCAATAAGAGACTTCGCTCTTTGGCATAAGCGTGCCGAGTCGGAGCCGAGGGATCGGCTCCGAACCCATCAGTCAGAATGTAGGCGAGATGGATCCCAAACATCTGAAGTTATGGTGAGTACATAACTAAAAGTTGATGGTTATGATGATTTGTGCAGACAGGATCAAGGGCATTTGGGCCCCTAGTGGTTAACTGTTTGTACAAGGCTGTTAGCATTTATATTATCAAGGAAGCATTTGACATTCTGACCATTGTTGGCAGACGTCCTCCACTTGGACAGCTAGTTAAATGTTGGGATTAATATGGATTTTGGCTAAGTCAATAAGATAATTGTCGTGGTCAATGGGGGGGTTGCAGGCAACTGTGAATGGTAATTAATATTGTATATGGCAGTTTAGACACCTGTGACTTGAAGTTTGATATCTTGAGGAATCAAATTTGGTATCCTGTTTGGTATCTTGTGGAATCTGTCATGAGGTGGTGGTATTCTTGATAGACACTGATACACTCCCATACTTGACAGAAGGTCTGAAGACATAAGTGTTAAACCCAGGAATTGAGGGAGTGCTTTCGTTGCTTTGAAGCCATCTCTCTATAAACATACTTAAGTGAAAGTGAAGAGCATCAAGTTCAGATTTTTATTTATTACTTCTGACATTAAGTAGAGCCACCTTAATGTGTTCCATGTTAGACCTTATTAGGCTGGAATGTCCCTCAGACAAACGCAACCTAAAAAGGCACTACAGTGGGAGAAAAGGGTTTATACAGAATAGAAAAGCCATGGGAAGAGAATTTCAGGATGACTTGGGATCTGTCCCATCACAAATTGACACATACTGGATCCCCTTAGAATGATACCAGCTACACAGGCAGTTATTGAAGCTGTCTATCTTGTCTTTGAATTTCTGCATTAGTCTGAGTGATGGCAGAATACCACTCAAGACTGGTATCTTTCCTACTCCAGAGACAGGCTTAACAAGGTCAGTCATATTCTTTACCACAGTGTGGTCACAACCAGGTCATAATCATATTTTGCAGGAAGTTTTTGTCACCCTGCTCTTACCCAGCCTGTCCATTTTCCAGGCAGTCCTCTATTAGTAAAACATTACTTTGGGTGGGTATAGTCTCTGTGTGCCTTAAGGGTGTAGAGTTTACACCCTTTTGGCCCCTAGAGGTATGTTTGCTGCCCGGGAGTGTGCAGGTGTGATGGTGGGTGTATTGCTGGGTGAATTAATGTCTGAAGTTTCTTAGTTGTTAATCTGGGAGGCTTTAGGTAGTGTTGTTAACTATATTGTAAGTTGGTGTGTTGGAGGTGCTCTGCCCTGTAGATAGGTACCCATTATGTTTACTAAATGGGTTTGAGGTGAGTGGGTAGCCTCCAAGTTCATTTAAATACTTGTACCTCTAACATAATAAATTACTTTAAGGTACCATCAGAGAGTTTTCATTATGAATGAGATGGCTGCTACATTGCTTCAAAATACCTAGCATTATCAAGCTGGCTACAGAGGGGGCAATAACTGATTGAGGTTCCATAAGTACTAGTGCAATTGAGGGGGTATGAGAAAACAAGATAGATTAATAATCTCTGCTTAGTGTAAAAGAGAAGGATATAATAGATTGAACTAGAAAGTGGTTAATGTTAGATGTGACTAAAGGGCACAAGAAAATGAGAGAGGCCTTTGGATGCTGTAACTATAAAGACTCTGGGCACAGTCAGTAATGACAGTTGCATTTACAAGTGCATAAAAAAGTAAAAGTAACCGCAGTATATAGCAGTAATACATTTAGTAACCTAGTGGTTCCCACATTTTTCATACCAAGGTACCCTTGCCAAAATTGGTGCTTGACCACAGCACCATTGTGGCATCCCCACATTATTAAACCATATCAAATGTCATGATGCTAAAAAGTACAACAGTAAAATAAACTTTGTTTATGGCCATATCAGAACCTGCAAAATTGACAGACTTAATTGATCACCACATCACTAATGACATTTATTTAGCCATACTGTATATCTCAGCATAAAGTTCCTTAACATTTCATCTGAAGTAATAGCCTGTATAAAACCAGCATCTCTCTTCATTGTACTCTTCAAGGCAGGCCACGAGAGTTGCTGGGGGTGTGAGTGTGTGTGTGTGTGTGTGAGTGTGTGTTTGAGAGAGAGTGATGAGAGAGAGAGAGTGAGTGTGTGTGTGAGAGAGTGAGTGTGAGTGTGAGAGAGAGAGAGTGAGTGAGTGTGTGTGTGAGAGAGAGAGGGAGAGTGTGTGTGAGAGAGAGTGTT